>NC_091165.1:19376840-19414340 GCF_040958095.1 Procambarus clarkii
CGTTACTCATCAAAGTGGATCTCAAATGACGTGGACTTAAAGAGTGAAGAATCGTGATGAAATACACGAATGTAAAGACTGAACCGATTAGTGGTATCACAGACGAATTCATACGATTCTCATAAAAAAAAATAACTGAAACATAATTTGATAACCTCGAGAATACAAATTTTTTCTCCCCGCTATTTTTAATTTTTTAAATGCCAAATTAAATGAGATTTTATCTTCTGACTTGAGCAATTTCTCAAGTTTTAGACAGGGTTTAAATATGCTAATAATTAAATTAAATGGTAATATTTGCTTAGTTTGATTAAATATATTCAGCGCTGAGTTCCATAAGGATATTAATGTGATTCCCGTTATATATTCATTTTATACAGGAAGAAGAATGCGAATTTAATTAAAATAGTTATATATTCAGTGTATATAAGAATACATTTAATGTACACAGTTGCAAATTCAGTGTATATTATTACATTAGATTAATTCTGTAATATACATGCATTTTATATAATCATACACATGATGTATATTATCAAATTTATTTTTATACAATCGGAAATACAATGTATATCATTATATTTAATGTATTTAATCATATATATTCAATCATTAAAATAAATATGATGAATATAATGTAATATACATACCGCATATATTCTTTGCATTTAACGCAAAATAAATATAGTCATAACTCTCATTCTCTCTCTCTCTCTCTCTCTCTCTCTCTCTCTCTCTCTCTCTCTCTCTCTCTCTCTCTCTCTCTCTCTCTCTCTCTCTCTCTCTCTCTCTCTCTTTGTTTAACCCAACGCCGCCTGGTTGTCCGGTACGCGAGAGAGACACGTATTACTGACCAAAGTTCGTAATGCGGGAGAGAAGCCACTAGGGCAATGAGGTGGGCGCGAACCTTAGACCTTGGCATTGCCAAGCTGCTACCGCTAGACCAATACATCGTAGACACAGCCGGGCCTTTCCTGTGTACCTCACGTCTCGTTGACAAGGAGTTCTTGTACAACGTTGGGTACAAGAAGAAGAAGCTCTTGAAGAAGCTCTTGAAGACGCTCTTGGAGAAGCTCGTGAGTAGTTCTGTTTCAAGATGCGTCAACACATACGAGTGCGCTCCCGCGGTCCAGTGCCATGGTAGTAACTACTTCCTGTGCATAGTCCCACGGTTATAACTACTTCCTGTGCATAGTCCCACGGTTATAACTACTTCCTGTGCATAGTCCTACGGTTATAACTACTTCCTAAGCATTATATATTAGTCGCAACAGGTAACTACATATGATGCCTCGACCACAACAGCCAATATCACGTCATTCCTCGACCACAACAGCCAATATCACGTCATTCCTCGACCACAACAGCCAACAACACATCATTCCTCGACCACAACAGCCAATATCACGTCATGCCTCGACCACAACAGCCAGCAACACGTCATTCCTCGACCACAACAGCCAACAACACATCATTCCTCGACCACAACAGCCAACAACACATCATTCCTCGACCACAACAGCCAACAACACATCATGCCTCGACCACAACAGCCAGCAACACATCATTCCTCGACCACAACAGCCAATAACACATCATTCCTCGACCACAACAGCCAACATCACATCATTCCTCGACCACAACAGCCAGCAACACATCATTCCTCGACCACAAGAGCCAACATCACATCATTCCTCGACCACAACAGCCAGCAACACATCATTCCTCGACCACAACAGCCAACATCACGTCATTCCTCGACCACAACAGCCAACATCACATCATTCCTCGACCACAACAGCCAACATCACGTCATTCCTCGACCACAACAGCCAATATCACGTCATTCCTCGACCACAACAGCCAACAACACATCATTCCTCGACCACAACAGCCAATATCACGTCATGCCTCGACCACAACAGCCAGCAACACATCATTCCTCGACCACAACAGCCAACAACACGTCATTCCTCGACCACAACAGCCAACAACACATCATTCCTCGACCACAACAGCCAACAACACATCATTCCTCGACCACAACAGCCAACATCACATCATTCCTCGACCACAACAGCCAACAACACATCATTCCTCGACCACAACAGCCAACATCACGTCATTCCTCGACCACAACAGCCAATATCACGTCATGCCTCGACCACAACAGCCAACAACACATCATTCCTCGACCACAACAGCCAACAACACATCATTCCTCGACCACAACAGCCAATAACACATCATTCCTCGACCACAACAGCCAACATCACATCATTCCTCGACCACAACAGCCAGCAACACATCATTCCTCGACCACAACAGCCAACATCACATCATTCCTCGACCACAACAGCCAGCAACACATCATTCCTCGACCACAACAGCCAACATCACGTCATTCCTCGACCACAACAGCCAACGTCACATCATTCCTCGACTACAACAGCCAACATCACGTCATTCCTCGACCACAACAGCCAACATCACATCATTCCTCGACCACAACAGCCAGCAACACATCATTCCTCGACCACAACAGCCAACAACACATCATTCCTCGACCACAACAGCCAACATCACATCATTCCTCGACCACAACAGCCAACATCACATCATTCCTCGACCACAACAGCCAACAACACATCATTCCTCGACCACAACAGCCAACAACACATCATTCGTCGACCACAACTGCCAACAACACATCATTCCTCGACCACAACAGATAACATCACGTCATTCCTCGACCACAACAGCCAACAACACATCATTCCTCGACCACAACAGCCAACATCACATCATTCCTCGGCCACAACAGCCAACAATACATCATTCCTCGACCACAACAGCCAACATCACATCATTCCTCGACCACAATAGCCAACAATACATCATTCCTCGACCACAACAGCCAACAACACATCATTCCTCGACCACAACAGCCAACATCACATCATTCCTCGACCACAACAGCCAACAACACATCATTCCTCGACCACAACAGCCAACAACACATCATTCCTCGACCACAACAGCCAACAACACATCATTCCTCGACCACAACAGCCAACATCACATCATTCCTCGACCACAACAGCCAATATCACGTCATGCCTCGACCACAACAGCCAACAACACATCATTCCTCGACCACAACAGCCAACAACACATCATTCCTCGACCACAACAGCCAATAACACATCATTCCTCGACCACAACAGCCAACATCACATCATTCCTCGACCACAACAGCCAGCAACACATCATTCCTCGACCACAACAGCCAACATCACATCATTCCTCGACCACAACAGCCAGCAACACATCATTCCTCGACCACAACAGCCAACATCACGTCATTCCTCGACCACAACAGCCAACATCACATCATTCCTCGACCACAACAGCCAACATCACGTCATTCCTCGACCACAACAGCCAACATCACATCATTCCTCGACCACAACAGCCAGCAACACATCATTCCTCGACCACAACAGCCAACAACACATCATTCCTCGACCACAACAGCCAACATCACATCATTCCTCGACCACAACAGCCAACATCACATCATTCCTCGACCACAACAGCCAACAACACATCATTCCTCGACCACAACAGCCAACAACACATCATTCGTCGACCACAACTGCCAACAACACATCATTCCTCGACCACAACAGATAACATCACGTCATTCCTCGACCACAACAGCCAACAACACATCATTCCTCGACCACAACAGCCAACATCACATCATTCCTCGGCCACAACAGCCAACAATACATCATTCCTCGACCACAACAGCCAACATCACATCATTCCTCGACCACAATAGCCAACAATACATCATTCCTCGACCACAACAGCCAACAACACATCATTCCTCGACCACAACAGCCAACATCACATCATTCCTCGACCACAACAGCCAACAACACATCATTCCTCGACCACAACAGCCAACAACACATCATTCCTCGACCACAACAGCCAACAACACATCATTCCTCGACCACAACAGCCAACATCACATCATTCCTCGACCACAACAGCCAATATCACGTCATGCCTCGACCACAACAGCCAACAACACATCATTCCTCGACCACAACAGCCAACAACACATCATTCCTCGACCACAACAGCCTCCTCCGTCAAGAAAACAACAAACCAGGAATCATCAGTTAGCCTTACTCGCAAAATGGGTGAATCCCATTACCCCGCGCATGCAAATGTCCTTTTGCCAGAATCTAATTACGATTTGTAAGAAATATCTCCCTCCTCCTGCTCCTCTTCCTGCTCCTACTCCTACTCCTTCTCCTCTTCCTCCTGCTCCTGCTCCTCCTTCTCCCCCTCTTCCTCCTCCTCCTACTCCTTCTCCTTCTCCGTCTCTTTCATGGCTTTTGGACCAGTGAGTCATTGTTCTTTTTCATGCAGCACTGAGACTCTGCTCCTGAGGATCTTTTGACAAGAGTTTTGTTCCTGGGAGTGTTCCTGGGAGTGTTCCTGGGAGTGCTCCTGGGAGTGTTCCTGGGAGTGTTCCTGGGAGTGTTCCTGGGAGTGTTCCTGGGAGTGTTCCTGGGAGTGTGTGTCCCTGGAAGTATGTGTTCCTGGGAGTGTTCCTGGGAGTGTTCCTGGGTGTGTTCCTGGGAGTGTTCCTGGGAGTGTTCCTGGGAGTGTTCCTGGGAGTGTTCCTGGGAATGTTCCTGGGAGTGTTCCTGGGAGTGTTCCTGGGAGTGTTCCTGGGAGTGTTCCTGGGAGTGTTCCTGGGAGTGTTCCTGGGAGTGTTCCTGGGAATGTTCCTGGGAGTGTTCCTGTGAGTGTTCCTGGGAGTGTTCCTGGGAGTGTTCCTGGGAGTGTGTGTCCCTGGGAGTGTGTGTCCCTGGAAGTGTGTGTTCCTGGAAGTGTGTTTTCCTGGGAGTGTTCCTGGGAGTGTTCCTGGGAGTGTGTGTCCCTGGAAGTATGTGTTCCTGGAAGTGTGTTCCTGGGAGTGTTCCTGGGAGTGTTCCTGGAAGTTGTGGGAACCGACCTGTGAGATTTATATTTATTTAATTTATATGAATTTATATTTACGTTAATTTATATACTTCGATAGCAATTTGTATAATGATAAGTGGACTGTATTTCTGCAATAATCTCATAATCTCACAAATCGATCCTCTACACATTAGGGGGGTTATATTTATATATATGCAGCCAATCAAACTACAGTATTAACTACATACATTGAAGAGGTTCCTTATCTTATAGTACAGCAGGTTAGTCCACCAGGTATAACTAGGGTGTAGACACCAAATTATCCTCTTTGAGGTAGCTTCCATATCACCCAGTAACTGGTGCACAAATCTTGCATCCTCGTCTTGACCTGTCAAAAGTGCGCTAGCTGTGAAGCCAGAATCCTATATATGACAAGTTATATCAGAGAAAACACTATGCAGTACATGGAACATTAAAGACCTGGCTTAATTACCTTTAGTTTGAGGCGATTTCGCGTTCTAACCGGGTCACCCTATATAATGACATTAATGGCCACTAATGATAGATAATGGGTTTCGGAAAGAACACTTAACTTGATTTGTTGACAGCGTGTTGACAGATGGTACACCTTTGGTATCCATAACACTACGTCCAAGTAAAATTAACAGGAGCCGAATTTGCTCCCGTGTGAGCCTCTGGTCTAGTCTCAACAATGGCTGCCCTCCTTCCTCCACTCTGACGCCTGGCTTACATTGTCCAGATTTCAGAACGTGATAGAAGGGTCACATTTACTCTACTTTAATATTGATAATTAAGTTAATTTATATAAGATGTTTTTATGATGGTAAAGTCCAAAGACTAATGTATTTAAGAATAATTCCCAGCAGAATAGCTGGTGAATTATAATAGTATGTGGTGATGATATCCCGTTTTCTATAGACGGTAATTCCACTACAAGTTACGTTTTCTATGGGTAACTTGTTGGTAATACAGTTATTATCTGTATGATTATTAAATGGTGTCGGATTTTCCGACATAATTCCCCAGGGGGCTGCTCACGGGTCGAAGTCCTATTTAGAACAGACGAACACCGATACTCCTCCTTCGAATTATTAGATTAATTTGATGTTAGTAGTTAGTAATCACACATTTGTGTGTCTGTTCGTACAGGACGGATGTCCCGTACTAGAGTTGTAGGGGTTAGAAGTCTAATGCAATTTCATTTCCCTGTCAACTCTTGAAAGGCTAATATTCAAGCCTATTACATATTATTTAACCCAGAAGACTGAATGTGATCAAGTACTACAGTCAAGTATGATTCAGGGACTGCAGTGAGATCAGTGACATTAGATATAACTTGAAGTTTCTTCAGGTAACTGGTCACTGATATATAAACACTGAGGCCCATGGAATACATCTTGATTAAATAATAAATGTATCAAATCAGTCATCAGATTTATTGGGGTTTAATTTAGTTAATTGATTCAGAGGATTGAATAGCTCATCATTAAAGTAAAGTATGGTTCTGAGACTGCAGTGGGTTCAGTGACATTGGTCGCAGTGACTTGTAGCTGTTTTAGGCTACTGTTCACTGATTTGCCACTGAAGCCTCATGAACTCAACTTCAGCTTCAAATGATGATACTAACATCAACCTCTGTTGGTATAGTCAGCTGTAATCTCCTTAGTATAATGCTACTGGAGAAATATAATCAGCTGACAAATTTAGATTTCTACTGGTATTGTTTATCTGCAGGCATAGGTCTCCTCAGGCTTGATACTGGGCCTGAGAGTAATTTACCTCCTGCAGAGTTTAACATGGTTATGCCCTGATATTTAGTAGGGCTACCAATGAATTGATGGTAGTAGTCTGTCCCCACAAGGACAGCCATTTGGCATTTGATTTGCTCAAATTTACCTGCAGCTGCTTGATAATAGCTTTCCAGGTCAGCATAATCAACTTGAGATTGTTGTGACAAATCTTCACATTTCTTGATCTGTCTTGTTAAGTGGCCTTTAAGACCTGCAAGGGTTCTTTTCATTCTCCCTGCATTATCCATACTGGCTAGTTGGTGAAGCCTTGTGGGGCTTGTACTTGGGCTGCTCATAATACTGAACAAGCACTGATGGTAGCCTAGGGTAAATTCTGCACTCACTAGGCAATAATCCTACCTCTACTAGAGGTTAGCACTTAAAATTAATACACATTATATATATATACAATCATACACACTAATGATTTGAGTGATAAACCAGTGTCACTGGAAGTACCTTTAGGTTAGCTCTTCTATATCACCCTAGGATGGAATTGACACTAATTAATCACTCAAAGGTGTAATGATCATAAGTAAATTATTATATATACAACTCAATTCGAGTTGATAAAAATTACACCCAAAATAGGGTCTGGACCATTCATTAATGGTGTTAGGTTGTTCAATATAGTACTACTGACTATTGTAATAATGGGACTAGGATGAACAATAATAGTTCAACTAGTCATATCCTACCCTGTTGTGGGTTGGCAATTAGTAAATATTATACTATGATCACTAGTGCAATATATATTAAATAATTCTCTATTTGGAGAAATAATATACACAATTATTGACAATAGCCTCTTAATTAGCCTCTATGAAACTTCTAATATTATCTAGAAGTATTAAATATTATTAGTGACCTCGCGAAATAAACTCCACAAAATTCGTAGATAATCTCTCGCGAAATGTAACACCACGAAATCCGTGAACAATCTCGCGAAGACACAGTCACTAATTTGGCTGGATTCTATATTAGCGCTGTCATTTCACGAAATAACACGCCACCAAATATCTGTGGGTGTGCATGAAACCGCTGACGAAGCTGAACTGGGCTGAGGGAGGCTCCTGAGCTCCCTCGAGGCTACGCTGCCGTCTTGACTGCTGGCTTTGTTTAAATAACACTGCACTAGTATATTTAATGAATCCACTGGTTAACTGGTTCATCCGGTACTAAGATGACCAAATGTGGGTTCAAAGGATCAAATAA
Organism: Procambarus clarkii; assembly: GCF_040958095.1. Lineage (NCBI taxonomy): Eukaryota > Metazoa > Arthropoda > Malacostraca > Decapoda > Cambaridae > Procambarus > Procambarus clarkii. The sequence goes on from NC_091165.1 coordinate 19,384,856, forward strand.
TCCGTCATCCGGTTCGAAGGACCAAATAATGTGGGAACCGACCTGTGAGATTTATATTTATTTAATTTATATGAATTTATATTTACGTTAATTTATATACTTCGATAGCAATTTGTATAATGATAAGTGGACTGTATTTCTGCAATAATCTCATAATCTCACAAATCGATCCTCTACACATTAGGGGGGTTATATTTATATATATGCAGCCAATCAAACTACAGTATTAACTACATACATTGAAGAGGTTCCTTATCTTATAGTACAGCAGGTTAGTCCACCAGGTATAACTAGGGTGTAGACACCAAATTATCCTCTTTGAGGTAGCTTCCATATCACCCAGTAACTGGTGCACAAATCTTGCATCCTCGTCTTGACCTGTCAAAAGTGCGCTAGCTGTGAAGCCAGAATCCTATATATGACAAGTTATATCAGAGAAAACACTATGCAGTACATGGAACATTAAAGACCTGGCTTAATTACCTTTAGTTTGAGGCGATTTCGCGTTCTAACCGGGTCACCCTATATAATGACATTAATGGCCACTAATGATAGATAATGGGTTTCGGAAAGAACACTTAACTTGATTTGTTGACAGCGTGTTGACAGATGGTACACCTTTGGTATCCATAACACTACGTCCAAGTAAAATTAACAGGAGCCGAATTTGCTCCCGTGTGAGCCTCTGGTCTAGTCTCAACAATGGCTGCCCTCCTTCCTCCACTCTGACGCCTGGCTTACATTGTCCAGATTTCAGAACGTGATAGAAGGGTCACATTTACTCTACTTTAATATTGATAATTAAGTTAATTTATATAAGATGTTTTTATGATGGTAAAGTCCAAAGACTAATGTATTTAAGAATAATTCCCAGCAGAATAGCTGGTGAATTATAATAGTATGTGGTGATGATATCCCGTTTTCTATAGACGGTAATTCCACTACAAGTTACGTTTTCTATGGGTAACTTGTTGGTAATACAGTTATTATCTGTATGATTATTAAATGGTGTCGGATTTTCCGACAGAAGTGTGTTCCTGGGAGTGTTCCTGGGAGTGTTCCTGGAAGTGTGTTCCTGGGAGTGTTCCTGGGAGTGTGTGTCCCTGGAAGTATGTGTTCCTGGAAGTGTGTTCCTGGGAGTGTTCCTGGGAGTGTTCCTGGAAGTGTGTTCCTGGGGGGACAAAGACGTGTCATTCTATATATTGACTCTCTGTCTTCCTACTTTTGTCTACCTCTCTCTCTCTCTCTCTCTCTCTCTCTCACTCTCTCTCTCTCTCTCTCTCTCTCTCTCTCTCTCTCTCTCTCTCTCTCTCTCTCTCTCTCTCTCTCTCTCTCTCTCTCTCCCTCTCTCTCTCTCTCTCTCTCTCTCTCTCTCTCTCTCTCTCTCTCTCTCTCTCTCTCTCTCTCTTTCTCTCTCTCTCTCTCTCTCTATTTTTTTTTCACCTGAGATTAGGGTTCATAGGAGCTGTGCTAAGTTTCCATTGAAACTTCAATGCTAAGTAACTTTAATGCTAAGTAACTTTAATGCTAAGTAACTTTAATGCTAAGTAACCAACACGCAGGGAACGGGATGAATCAGGAAGCCAACTGTGTGCCAGAGCCTTCATGTGGTCAGTTGTGATGATGTCACGCGTGTCTACAGTGTTGAGCAAGCGGGTCCCAGATGCGTGCCAGCTTTGGAATGACTGATTGCTGATGGAGTGAAGTTCTTGAGAAAGGTCCAGCCAGCATAAGACTCTTTGTGGCTGAGCGCCTTATGTTGTGACTGCTAACTTCTGGTTGTCCACGAAGATGGGACAGATGAGGGTAACTTGGAGAACATTTGCCCTTGTACATATCATTAAGTCTACCAACGTCTCTGAGATGCTGACGGCTCTGAAGTGCTTCCCAGTTAATCTAGAATGGGTCAAAACTTGAGAAGTCTTCCTGAAGGGTTCTTCATCTTAATCAAACTTCTGATAAACGACGGTGATGATGGGGATGAGGGGCAGGCCATCCTGGAGTGTGGTGAATACTCAAGATGATAGTGAACTTTGGCCTCATATAAAGTTTTGCAACCCCTGCTGTCGAGAAGGTAGGAGATTCACCTTAAGGCAATTAGTTTCTTGGCTGCCTTTTGAGTTAGGTTAAGCACGTAACTTTTCATATGGTCATTAAAGAGTCAGACTTGATTCCCAAGATGTCAGCTTCGTCACTGAACACTAGGTTTTCTCCTCTTATTGCTATACATGTCCCACTTGCAATATCATGCTGTCTAGTTATCATCATCACCTGTGTTTTGTCTGTCGCAAATGTGACTTACCATCGCCTTCCCCAGGTAGATATTGCTACAGGTTTGTGATTAATTAATGAACCTCGTAGCAGTTGGTATTTCTTCTTTTCGACGTGTATAAGTTAGAGTGCAGTCATGAGCGTGGTCCCGAGTTTCAGGGTAGAGGAGTAGTAAATCGTTGAAGTAGACGTTAAACAACAAAGGGCCAAGCAGACAGCCCTACAGTGCACAGGCGCCAACTGACTGGCTTTCAGGTTCTGCTCCATTGAGGACTACAGATTCCCGTCGAGGAGTCCTGAAGGTAGTCCTTATTAGCCGTAAAATGGGGCCTGAAATACCAAGCTCTGGACTACTTTTGCTAGTAGTCCAAAGTTCCAAATCTGTCCAAAGGCTCCTGCAGTGTCCAGTGCAACAACACAACTTTGGAATCATCCAGTGCCTGAAGTCACATAGTGGAGAGGTTAGGAAGAGGTCAGCGGCAGAACAACCTTTCCTAAAACGAAATTGACGACCCCATAGTAATCAATGATGATCAAAAACGCTTTCATTTGGTGAGAGAATAATGTCTCAAATTTGTTCCCAGTTCTTGAAAGCGGTGACGCTGGTTGGTAGTCACCTCTCCTGAACGACTCTTCCTTTTGTGAACCGGAACTACATGACGAAGCCCGTAGATCCTCACAACGGTGTGACAGTCTTAAGCTGACCTTATCCGGCCCCACCGCCTTAAGTCCGGTGACTTAAGTAGACGGTAGACTCCTTCTTGTGGAATGAGTATTTCAGATAACTGAGACACAGTGCTTGCATGAAGCTCTCTCTCTCTTTCTCTCTCTCTCTTTCTCTCTCTCTCTCTCTCTGCACACCTGCTGCTCTACAGGTGTGGACCTTGCAGGTGCCTGGGTGCAGCGAGATGTGTTTATTAACTGGCTTGCAGAGAGAAATGACAATAACCGGGCGAGCATGAACAATGTTACACAGCCCGCAACACCAATACCAACTCCAGCAACAATAATGCAAGTTGCATCTAAACATACGAGGCCTCATACAGTAAGCTTGAGTAGGCAGCAGCAGTCTCCGAGGATGCGGTAAGCTTTGCGCAAGCGTGGTTTTGCGTTTACTAAGAAGCATATGTTAGTCTCCCGGTTCGTGACCTTTCGAAAGCTTGGTCCTGGTTCCTGTCGGAAAATCCGACACCATTTAATATCATACAGACAGATAATAAGTGCTGCTGTATTACCAACAAGTTACCCATAGAAAACGTAACTTGTAGTGGAATTACCGTCTATAGAAAACGGGATATCATCACCACATACTATTATAATTCACCAGCTATTCTGCTGGGAATTATTCTTAAATACATAAGTCTTTGGACTTTACCATCATAAAAACATCTTATATAAATTAACTTAATTATCAATATTAAAGTAGAGTAAATGTGACCCTTCTATCACTTTCTGAAATGTGGACAATGTAAGCCAGGCGTCAGAGTGAGGAGGAGGGCAGCCATTGTTTATTGAGACCAGAGGCTCACACGGGAGCAAATTCGGCTCCTGTTAAATTTACTTGGACGTAGTGTTATGGAAACTAAAAGTGTACCATTATCAACACGCTGTCTACAAATTCAAGTTAAGTGTCTATCCGAAACCCATTATCTATCATTAGTGGCCATTAATGTCATTGGGTAGGGTTATCCGGTTAGATCACATGGAAGCCTCAAACTAAAGGTAATTAAGCCAGGTCCTCATGTTCCATGTACTGTTTTCTCTGATATACTTGTCATATATAGGATTCTGGCTTCACAGTTAGCGCCCTTTTGACAGGTCAAGACGAGGATGCAAGATTATGTGCACCAGTTACTGGGTGATAGAAGCTACCTCAAAGAGGATAATTTGGTGTCTACACTCTAGTTATACCTGGTGGACTAACCTGCTGTACTATAAGAGAAGGAACCTCATCAATGTATGTAGCTATTACTGTAATTTGATTGGCTGCATATGTGTAATATAAACCCCCCCTAATGTGTAGAGGATCGATTTGTGAGATTAAGAGATTATTGCAGAAATACAGTCCACTTATCATTATACAAATTGCTATCGAAGTATATAAATTAACGTAAATATAAATTCATATAAATTAAATAAATATAAATCTCACAGGTCGGTTCCCACAGTTCCCCTTGTTGGGAGTGATGACCTTCAGGGGGGAGGGGATGGGGAGCCAGCACCCCTACCTTGTTTCGTGTGGGTGTAGGTTATTCTTATCTCCCCCCCCCCCCTCAGCTGAGGCTGTGTTATCTCTAGCTCTCTCATCTGAGGCTGTTATCTCTTCATCTTTCTCATCTAAGGCTGTGTTATCTCTACCTCTCTCTCATCTGAGGCTGTGTTATCTCTACCTCCCTCACCTGAGGTTCTTTTATCCTTTTCTCTTCCTCTCTTTCGTTTCTTGCTCCTACTCTTCAATCACTGCCTTCTCTCCTTCCTTCACCTATAATTCAGTCTTCTTTTGCATCATTCCAAAACTCCCATTTGTCTCTGGGGGTCAACTTTCATCAACTGTTCCCTCATCCTGTCTACGAATCTACCGTCACTTCCATTACATCTCCCATCACATTTCCTTCATCAACTTCATCACCTATTCCATTACCTCGATCCCCCTCCTCCCCCAAGATTCACGACTTTCCTTTTCATCCATTCCATCACATACTCCACCACTACCACCACCAGCTCCCTCTCTCCCACCATCTCCATCTCTCCATCGCCTGTCCCATCTCTCCCACTCTGACCTACTTCTTCTTCGTCTGTTCCATTAAATCTTCCGGTAAATCTCCTTCCTTCTTCTCCTCCTCCACCTCCTCCCCTTTCTGCTGCATCAGTTAATTGAACGGTGTCTCCTCTAGGGGGAAGAATTGCCGCCTACATATTGCAACAGTGAATATAACAATACATATTGCAACAGCATGAAAAATGTAGGTGAATGCTGTTTTACATCCCCTGACACGATGTCCATTCAACCCATCCCTCTGAGATGATATAATGCTTTTTGGGTAGCTATTGGGCCGAAATTACAACTATGAGGTAATAGACCAGTAATTAGTCAAAATTTGGTACCATTAATTTTATAGACAGGGAAAAAAATCAAGCTAAAGCAGCAGATTTGAAATATTCCTAAGCCCAGCATATATATATATATATATATATATATATATATATATATATATATATATATATATATATATATATATATATATATATATACACACACTATGTTAGGTCTAAGATGAATTAGGCCAGAGACTGCTAGGAGAGATTATAGGCTCCGTGAGGTAAACTAGGAGAGATTATAGGCTCCGTGAGGTAAACTAGTAGGGATTATGGGTTATGTGAGGTAAACTAGAAGAGATTATAGGCTCTGTGAGGTAAACTAGGAGAGATTATAGGCTATGTGAGGTAAACTAGTAGGGAGTATGGGCTGTGTTAGGTAAACTAGTAGGGATTATAGGCTATGTGAGGTAAACTAGGAGAGATTATAGGCTTTTCGAGGTAAACTAGGAGAGATTATAGGCTATGAGAGGTAAACTAGTATAAATTATAGGCTATGTGAGGTAAACTAGTATAAATTATAGGCTATTTGAGGTAAACTCTCATATTCACGTTGGTGATAACTAAGATTTCTGCTTTGCCCAAATGGAACAACACAACAAGTGTACTGTCTTGTGATCCACCACGTAATAGTGTCACTTACCACCAAATAATTTCTATAAGAACTCTCGTCTTAGGAGGCTGGGCAGCATAAATGATACCTCAAAAATGTCTCAAATATAAATCACAGCTGCAAAACGAAAATGTCTGTATTTGGGAGCAGTATTAAGGATGATATATATTTGGAATGCCACAAAGGGGAAAATTGGGGTCCACCCCCACTTGAAAGGGGGAAAATTGGGGTCCACCCCCACTTGAAAGGGGGAAAATTGGCCCATATTCCCTATTACAAAGTTTGTCGATGTGAAAGTAGCCACTCAGAGCTCATGGGGTGGGTGGGGGGTGGGGGGTTTGCCCATTCTATATGGGTAGAGTGTGAGTGTGCAGGGAGGAGATGGGTAGGGTTTGAGTGGGGGGATAATTAAGGGAAGGGGTGTCTAGGGGTCATTAGGAGGGTATGTGTTGAGGGGAAGGGATGTAGATGGTGTGAAGAGTTTTACAGTGAAGAAGTGTGTATTGAAGAGTGTTACAGCCATGTGGGATAATGGAGTTAGTATCTCTGTCCCTCTGGTGGGTTTCTAACACCACTTGGGTTTTAGGGAGTCACTCTGGTAGGTTTCCGACACCACTTGGGTTTTAGGGAGTCACTCTGGCGGGTTTCCGACACCACTTGGATTTTAGGGAGTCACTCTGGTAGGTTTCTGATGCCACTTGGGTTTTAGGGAGTCACTCTGGCGGGTTTCTGACACCACTTGGGTTTAAGGGAGTCACTCTGGCGGGTTTCTGACACCACTTGGGTTTAAGGGAGTCACTCTGGCGGGTTTCTGACACCACTTGGGTTTAAGGGAGTCACCCTGGCGGGTTTCTGACACCACTTGGGTTTAAGGGAGTCACTCTGGCGGGTTTCTGACACCACTTGGGTTTAAGGGAGTCACTCTGGCGGGTTTCTGACACCACTTGGGTTTTAGGGAGTCACTCTGGCGGGTTTCTAACACCACTTCGGTTTTAGGGAGTCACTCTGGCGGGTTTCTGACACCACTTGGGTTTTAGGGAGTCACTCTGGCGGGTTTCTAACACCACTTGGGTTTTAGGGAGTCACTCTGGCGGGTTTCTAACACCACTTCGGTTTTAGGGAGTCACTCTGGCGGGTTTCTGACGCCACTTGAATTTAAGGGAGTCACTCTGGCGGGTTTCTGACACCACTTGGGTTTTAGGGAGTCACTCTGGCGGGTTTCTAACACCACTTGGGTTTTAGGGAGTCACTCTGGCGGGTTTCTGACACCACTTGGGTTTTAGGGAGTCACTCTGGCGGGTTTCTAACACCACTTGGGTTTTAGGGAGTCACTCTGGCGGGTTTCTAACACCACTTGGGTTTCAGGGAGTCACTCTGGCAGGTTTCTGATGCCACTTGGGTTTTAGGGAGTCACTCTGACGGGTTTCTGACACCACTTGGGTTTAAGGGAGTCACTCTGGCGGGTTTCTGACACCACTTGGGCTTTAGGGAGTCACTCTGGCGGGTTTCTGACACCACTTGGGTTTTAGGGAGTCACTCTGGCGGGTTTCTGACGCCACTTGGGTTTTAGGGAGTCATTCTATCAGGTTTCTGACACCACTTGGGTTTTAGGGAGTCACTCTGGCGGGTTTCTAACACCACTTGGGTTTTAGGGAGTCACTCTGGCGGGTTTCTAACACCACTTGGGTTTCAGGGAGTCACTCTGGCAGGTTTCTGATGCCACTTGGGTTTTAGGGAGTCACTCTGGCGGGTTTCTGACACCACTTGGGTTTAAGGGAGTCACTCTGGCGGGTTTCTGACACCACTTGGGCTTTAGGGAGTCACTCTGGCGGGTTTCTGACACCACTTGGGTTTTAGGGAGTCACTCTGGCGGGTTTCTGACACCACTTGGGTTCTAGGGAGTCACTCTGGCGGGTTTCTGACGCCACTTGGGTTCTAGGGAGTCACTCTGGCGGGTTTCTGACGCCACTTGGGTTTAAAGGAGTCACTCTGGCGGATTATTTATATATTTATTTACTTATCTGCAAATATATTTTTTGTGCAAGTAAGTTCCCATAAAAGTCTTGCAAAGTTAGCCGGCGCCTTCCAGCGATGGCGGAAGTGAAGGGAAAGTTTGCTTAGTTAGTTGTTGTGTTTTGAATATTTTCAAGATGGTAATGAAGGGTTTTGAATACTCATGTGAGGGAGAGAGAGAGAGAGAGAGAGAGAGAGAGAGAGAGAGAGAGAGAGAGAGAGAGAGAGAGAGAGAGAGAGAGAGAGAGAGAGCGAGAGAGAGAGAGAGAGAGAGAGAGAGAGAGAGAGAGAGAGAGAGAGAGAGAGAGAGAGAGAGAGAGAGAATATAATATCCATCGTCTTGTTCGGGCAAAATTAAAGCCGCTGCCTCCGCCATCTTGGACCGCCTGTTCCCTAGGCTATTTGCATTGGTCCAATTTGGGGTGATCAGTGAGGCTTAAGGTCACTGGCGACGTTGATCTTCTCTGTCCGAAGACGCCACCGGGATGGTGGGGGAGGGGGGGGGGGGAGAGGAGAGAGGGGGGAGGGGGCTGGCTGGGGGGGGGGGGTTAGTAGAGTGCTCTTTGGGAAGGATGAACCGATTTTGTAAGTCGCTGGAAGGGGCAAGGGTTCTCGTGCTAGCAAAAAGAGGTGTTGGGGTTCTGTTATTGGGGGTCTGTTGCTGTTGGGGATCTGTTATTGGGGGTCTGTTGCTGTTGGGGGTCTGTTATTGGGGGTCTGTTATTGGGGGTCTGTTGCTGTTGGGGTTCTGTTGCTGTTGGGGGTCTGTTATTGGGGGTCTGTTATTGGGGGTCTGTTGCTGTTGGGGGGTCTGTTGCTGTTGGGGTCTGTTGCTGTTGGGGGTCTGTTGCTGTTGGGGGTCTGTTATTGGGGGTCTGTTGCTGTTGGGGGTCTGTTGCTGTTGGGGGTCTGTTGCTGTTGGGGGTCTGTTGCTGTTGGGGGGTCTGTTGCTGTTGGGGGTCTGTTGCTGTTGGGGGGTCTGTTGCTGTTGGGGGTCTGTTATTGGGGGTCTGTTGCTGTTGGGGGTCTGTTGCTGTTGGGGGTCTGTTGCTGTTGGGGGGTCTGTTGCTGTTGGGGGGTCTGTTGCTGTTGGGGGTCTGTTGCTGTTGGGGGTCTGCTGCTGTTGGGGGGTCTGTTGCTGTTGGGGTTCTGTTGCTGTTGGGGGGTCCGTTGCTGTTGGGGGTCTACTGCTGTTGGGGGGTCTGTTGCTGTTGGGGGTCTGCTGCTGTTGGGGGGTCTGCTGCTGTTGGGGGGTCTGTTGCTTTTGGTTGTCTGCTGCTGTTGGGGGTCTGTTGCTGTTGGGGGGTCTGTTGCTGTTGGGGGTCTGTTGCTGTTGGGGGTCTGTTGCTGTTGGGGTCTGTTGCTGTTGGGGTCTGCTGCTGTTGGGGGTCTGTTGCTGTTGGGGGGTCTGTTGCTGTTGGGGGTCTGTTATTGGGGGTCTGTTGCTGTTGGGGGTCTGTTGCTGTTGGGGGGTCCGTTGCTGTTGGGGGTCTGCTGCTGTTGGGGGGTCTGTTGCTGTTGGGGGTCTGCTGCTGTTGGGGGGTCTGCTGCTGTTGGGGGGTCTGTTGCTGTTGGGGGTCTGTTGCTGTTGGGGGTCTGCTGCTGTTGGGGGTCTGTTGCTGTTGGGGGGTCTGTTGCTGTTGGGGTCTGTTGCTGTTGGGGGTCTGTTGCTGTTGGGGTCTGTTGCTGTTGGGGGTCTGCTGCTGTTGGGGGGTCTGTTGCTGTTGTGGTCTGTTGCTGCTGGAGGTCTGCAGCTGTTGGGGGTCTGTTGCTGTTGGGGTCTGTTGCTGTTGGGGTCTGTTGCTGTTGGGGGTCTGTTGCTGTTGGGGGTCTGCTGCTCTTGGGGGTCTATACTGCTCGAATACACACCCGAAGACATTTGAGATTAATTTTGTGGTGGAAGGGATCTTGAGGGAAGAGCCAGGTTATGGAGCCTTTCTCCTCTCCTCATCAAATAAGGACACACGGCCTTCCCCCTGTATTAGTCCCAGGGCTAGAGTAAGGAGGAAATGAGTTGTGGATTGCGTGGTAATTTTTTCTGACAGTGGAGGTTGATAAATAGTCCTCTACACAGCGTATCCGCCTTGCTCGTCCCACCCTGCGGCCGACCCCATAGACTAATTTCCCAATTATAACGAACTATGTAGCCAAAATTATATTTCCTCTTATATAAATGCATTGTAATGTGTTTACTAAGTTTGTGTATATTCAGGACAAGGATTGACTGGGGTTAGGTATTTTGGATTTGTTGACAATGTTTATTGTCAATATAAATTGCCAACAATTTATTGCCAACAATATTTGCTGTAGATGGGTGAGGTATTCCGACGGCGGCCGACCCAAAAGACTCATTCATCAATTTTAATTTACTGTGCACTCATGATTGGGATTTTATTATATATATAAATCCGTTTCATTATATACCGGAATTGTGTACATAGGTAGGCATAGGTTAGGTTAGGTTAGGTTAGGTTAGGTTAGGTTAGGGTAGGCATAGGTTAGGTTAGGTTAGGTTAGGTTAGGTTAGGGTAGGCATAGGTTAGGTTAGGTTAGGTTAGGTTAGGTTAGGGTAGGCATAGGTTAGGTTAGGTTAGGTTAGGTTAGGTGTTTAGGCCCTATTGGAAATTATTTGGATTTGAAGTACGTGAGTACTCTAACAGAGGTAGGATTCGAACAGTGGTTGTCAGCGAAGCACTGTTCGAGAAATGTGCAAATATCATTAGTTGTACAACCCGTCTTCGACTCAAGTCCATTACATCCAGCGGTCGACCCCACAGACACATTCATAAACTTTTACGTGCTGTTCGGTCAAAACGGGATTTCTTTTTAAATATATAAATTAATATTATATTATATTAGCATATTGTGCATATATAGGCATAGGTTAGGTTAGGTGTTTAGGTTCTGTTGGCGATTATTTGTATTTGAAGTACGTGGATGAAGCATTTACAGCGTTGTGGTTCGAACAAAATTCGTCAGTGAAGCACTTTCACTTAGGGGCCTGGTAGCCTGGTGGATAGTGAGCAGGACTCGTAATTCTGTGGCGCCGGTTCGATTCCCGCACCAGGCAGAAACAAATGGGCAGTTTCTTTCACCCTGAATGCCCCTTTTACCTATCAGTAAATAGGTACCTTGGAGTTAGTCAGCTGTCACAGGATGCTTCCTGGGGTGTGTGTGTGTGGTGTGGAGAAAAAAAAGAAGTAGTTAGTAAACAGTTGATTGACAGTTGAGAGGCGGGCCGAAAGAGCAAAGCTCAACCCCCGCAAACACAACTACATGAATACAACTAGGTGAATACTTGTTCCGGAAGTGTTCGAACGAAATCAGTCGTGTGTAAACCGTTTTTCATTCATAACCAGTGGTTTTGGCGGCTTGATTAATGAGCATTTGGCCTCTATTTATGAGGACTGGCCTCAATTAGCTAAGTGTAACGCGAACACGGGGAAGAGAGAGAGAGAAGCACTGTTCAAGCAAAGTTAGAACACAATCTGGTTTCACTCAAGTTTAGACAAGTAAATCATCCAAACATTGGCCGAATCCTAGTTAGTTCAGCCGTCAAATCCCCTTTATTTACGAATGAAAAACACTTTGCCTCTGATTCACAGATGATAGGCGTTCGAACTTCTCTCGAACCGTACTTCGCTACTGTCTTCTGTTCGAATCACTAATCTGTGTGTAAATGCTTCCCAACGTACAACGAAGGCAACTAATTCCCAACAGAATCTTATCAACTAATCTAACCTTAACGTGTCTATACACATCATTCTAATATATGGTATATTAATTTATATTATACATAATACGCTCAAATTTATGAATCAGCTTTCGCGATCTGCCGCAGTTGGGAAGAAGCCCGGCTGGTTTAACGAGCGTTTAGCTACTACGGGCTCACCATAGACCGTGCTACTAGGAATTTTTTGTTCCAGGGGCCAGATTCACGAAAGCACTTACGCAAGCACTTACGAATCTGTACATCTTTCCTCAATCTTTGGCGGCTTTGTTTACAATTATTAAACAGTTAATGAGCTCCGAAGCACCAGGAGGCTGTTTATAACAATAACAACAGTTGATTGGGAAGTTTTCATGCTTGTAAACTGTTTAATAAATTAACCAAAGCCGTCAAAGATTGAGGAAAGATGTACACGTTCGTAACTGCTTGCGTAAGTGCTTTCGTGAATCTGGGCCCAGGTAGCGAATCTTAAACATCTTAAACAACGAGCGTTTAGCCATTGTTTATGAGGACCGGCTGCTCGACCCCAAAGACGCATCCATCAATCTTAACATTCAATGTTCATTCAAAATAGGAATTTTCTCAAATATAAATTAATATTGTTATATATTAGCAGACTGTGCATATTTAGGTACTGGTTAGGTTAGGTGTTTAGGTTCTATTGGCGATTATTTGTATATATAGTACGTGGGTGAAGCACTTACAGCGTTCGAACAAAGGTCGTCAGCGAAGCACTTGTTCCGGAAGTGTTCAGGATGTCATCAGTTGTGAGTCGTGTGTAAACAGTTTTTCATTCATAAACAGCTTGGGTTTGGCGGGTGAATAAAATGGACTCTGGCTCTTTGTTTATGAGGACGGGCTGGCTCCAAGCAACCCGTCCTCGACTCAAGTCCATTACATCCAGCGGTCGACCCCACAGACGCATTCATAAATTTTAACATGCTGTTCATTCAAAACGGGAATTTTCTCAAGTATAAATTAATATTATAATATATTAGCATATTGTGTATATATAGGCATAGGTTAGGTCAGGTGTTTAGGTTCTGTTGGCGATTATTTGTATTTGTAGTACGTGGGTGAAGCATTTACAGCGTTGTGATTCGAACAAAATCCGTCAGTGAAACACTTGTTCCGGATATGTTCGAACGTCAGCAGTTGTGAGTCGTGTGTAAACCGCTTTTCATTCATAAACTGGGGGTTTGGAGGGTGCATGGAATCACTTTTGGATCTTTGTTTGGAGGACGGGCTGCTCCAAGGGTATGCGTCTGAATTACTATATGGATCAGTGCTTCGATCAATTACCCGAAAAATAAGAAAAGTTGTAGCAATAGTTAATGATCCATGTCCAACACACACACACACACACATATTGTGGGGGTCTGGTAACTGAGTGTGGGGGGTCTGTTAGCTGAGTGCACAGCGTGCAGGACTCGTAATTCTGTGGCACGGGTTCGATTCACGGACCAGGCAGAAACAAATGGGCAAAGTTTCTTTCACCCTGAATGCCCCTGTTACCTAGCAGTAAATAGGTACCTGGGAGTTAGACAGCTGTTACGGGCTACTTCCTGGTGTGTGTGTTTGTGTGTGTGTGTGTGTGTGTGTGTGTGTGTGTGTGTGTGTGTGTGTGTGTGTGTGTGTGTGTGTGTGTGTGTGTGTGTGTGCGGAAAAAATAGTTAGTAGTTAGTAACAGTTGATTGACAGCTGAGAGGCGAGTCGAAAGAGCAAAGCTCAACCCTTGTAAGCACAACTAGGTAAGTACAACTAGTTGAGTACACCCACCCACCCACACACACACACACACACACACACACACACACACACACACACACACACACACACACACACACACACACACACACACAAACTCCGCCAAGTTAATATAAGACCAGATTCTGGAGTTCCATCGTTCTGAATGTGATGTAGAGACACACGTCTCACATCCCATATTATCCTCCTGTGAGTTAGTCTTCACCCTCACACACACACACACACACACACACACACACACCCCTGATTGACCCAGGAGGCGTCTGACGGATACTAATAATAACAACGAAACCCCTTCATCCTTCTCCCCCATTATCTTCTCCACCTCCTGCTCTTCACTCACCCCCATCAAGAGTCTCGGTGGACAAACTAACACGTCTTTAATCATTATTAATCATTACCATGAACTGAAAACATCTTATTGGTGTCAATAACTCTTTAATCGAAGCCTCACACTACTCCAGAAGCTCCCACGTTGATAGCGGTAGTGCTGGTGCTCCCAGAGTGCACCTTGTGGAGTGGCTCACAGAGTGCACCTTGTGGAGTGGCTCCCAGAGTGCACCTGATAGAAAGTCCCATAATTCACTTGGCGAATTAATGTCCCGTGACACTGCCCATTAAGCCTCGGGTCCCTTGTCAACAGCCAAGTGCTCCAGGTACTCTTGTCAACAGCCAAGTGCTCCAGGTACTCTTGTCAACAGCCAAGTGCTCCAGGTACCGTTGTCAACAGCCAAGTGATCCAGGTACTCATGTCAACAGCCAAGTGCTCCAGGTACCGTTGTCAACAGCCAAGTGCTCCAGGTACCGTTGTCAACAGCCAAGTGATCCAGGTACTCTTGTCAACAGCCAAGTGCTCCAGGTACTCTTGTCAACAGCCAAGGGCTCCAGGTACCCTTGTCAACAGCCAAGTGCTCCAGGTACCGTTGTCAACAGCCAAGTGCTCCAGGTACCCTTGTCAACAGCTAAGTGCTCCAGGTACCGTTGTCAACAGGCAAGTGCTCCAGGTACCCTTGTCAACAGCTAAGTGCTCCAGGTACCCTTGTCAACAGCTAAGTGTTCCAGGTACCCTTGTCAACAGCAAAGTGCTCCAGGTACCCTTGTCAACAGCCAAGTGCTCCAGGTACCCTTGTCAACAGCCAAGTGCTCCAGGTACCCTTGTCAACAGCTAAGTGCTCCAGGTACCCTTGTCAACAGCCAAGTGCTCCAGGTACCCTTGTCAACAGCTAAGTGCTCCAGGTACTCTTGTCAACAGCCAAGTGCTCCAGGTACTCTTGTCAACAGCCAAGTGCTCCAGGTACCCTTGTCAACAGCCAAGTGCTCCAGGTACCCTTGTCAACAGCCAAGTGTTCCAGGTACCCTTGTCAACAGCCGAGTGCTCCAGGTACTCTTGTCAACAGCCAAGTGCTCCAGGTACTCTTGTCAACAGCCAAGTGCTCCAGGTACCCTTGTCAACAGCCAAGTGCTCCAGGTACTCTTGTCAACAGCCAAGTGCTCCAGGTACCCTTGTCAACAGCCAAGTGCTCCAGGTACTCTTGTCAACAGCCAAGTGCTCCAGGTACCCTTGGCTTATGTCTGCTGTCAAGAATCATCAATATCTGCTGTCAAGAATCATCAATATCTGCTGTCAAGAATCATCAATGCTGACAGTATCCTGCAGGACCCATCATGCTGACAACCTCCTCGTTCTTGTAGGACCTGAAAACAGATAAAGCCTTCCTCTTCCTAGTAGTATCTTATAGTACCCTCGTACTAATAATCTCCATCTTCACGCTGGCATCCTGCAGGATCTCACGTTGGAAGGCCTCCAATTAATGTCACGTGACACTGCCCATTAAGCCTCGGGTCCCTTGTCAACAGCCAAGTGCTCCAGGCTGTTGACAAGGGTACCAAGCTGTTGACAAGGGTACCAAGCTGTTGACAAGGGTACCAAGCTGTTGACAAGGGTACCAGCTGTTGACAAGGGTACCAAGTGCTCTTGGCCTCCACCCTCCTATTGGGCTGGTGATAAAGATGTTGTTTACAAAATTATACTGAAGCTCTGGTGTAAAAAGGTATATTTACTCTATTTTAGAGATCGTCTAGCAATGTTTTTTGTTTTGTAATTTAGTGGAGAAACTCTATATATTATTATTATAGGACTAATAAACTGATGATGATGTGCTGCTGCTTCAGATATACCTGCTGCTGCTTCAGATATACCTGCTGCTGCTTCAGATATACCTGCTGCTGCTTCAGATATACCTGCTGCTGCTTCAGATATACCTGCTGCTGCTTCAGATATACCTGCTGCTGCTTCAGATATACCTGCTGCTGCTTTAGATATACCTGCTGCTGCTTCAGATATACCTGCTGCTGCTTCAGATATACCTGTTGCTGCTTCAGATATACCTGCTGCTTCTTCAGATATACCTGCTGCTGCTTCAGATATACCTGCTGCTGCTTCAGATATACCTGCTGCTGCTTCAGATATACCTGGTGCTGCTTCAGATATACCTGCTGCTGCTTCAGATATACCTGCTGCTGCTTCAGATATACCTGCTGCTGCTTCAGATATACCTGCTGCTTCTTCAGATATACCTGCTGCTGCTTCAGATATACCTGCTGCTTCTTCAGATATACCTGCTGCTTCTTCAGATATACCTGCTGCTGCTTCAGATATACCTGCTGCTTCTTCAGATATACCTGTTGCTCTGTCCGTTCGCAGCCGAAGGAAAGATGTAGACATTTTGGCACGTCGTCTCACACCTGGGTATACCTGTTCACCAGGTGTGAATTAGGAGGTACCTGGGTACCTGGTATTAAGGCGACTGTTGCAGGTTGTATCCTTGGCAAGGTCTGTCGTCGGCCAAGATCGGCAACCCTCGATATATCTAACCTTCTTCCCGTTCCAGACAATGGGAACCTGCAAAACTACAACTGCTCTTTCATTCCAGTGGTTTAGTGGCCTTTCCTATCATGTTTCCAGGTCCTGGCTGTGTGTGTGGGCGTGGGTGGACGAGCTCCGTCAGGGCGTGCAGACGCGCCCTTCATGGCTGTAGCGAACTTTGTAACCCGCCATTTTCAGTTGTCAGTCATCTAAAAAAAAAAGAAAATGACTCCTGTTCCTGATTTATCTAACTCATCTGGTTATGAGACAGTGAATATTGTTCGCTTAAGCTGTTATGTCATGCAGTTGATTCTTCTTGCCCCCCCCCCCCCGATGACTCTGGATTAACGCTGCCTTATATATATATTTAATGACTCCTCTGGCTTCAAACCATGTCCTTACGTTCCTTTTAAGTTAAACGTAAACTTATCTACTTCTATTGTCTTGAGCAAGTCACCAATCTCCCTTCTCTGCTTCCAGATGTTTTAAAGCAGAGTTGCCTAAACCTGTTCCCGTAGTTCAGACCCTTCAGTTCCGGGGCTAGTCTTGTGGCGAGCCTCTCCCTCCACCCCCCCCCCTTTGCTCTAACTTCGGTCTTTGCTTCATGAAGATAAGCTTCATCCTGCAGTTGCACATTATTATACTATACTCACACAGATGGTGTATATAAAGCTTTAAAATAAACCGT
Source organism: Procambarus clarkii (assembly GCF_040958095.1). NCBI lineage: Eukaryota > Metazoa > Arthropoda > Malacostraca > Decapoda > Cambaridae > Procambarus > Procambarus clarkii. The sequence goes on from NC_091165.1 coordinate 19,401,900, forward strand.
GTTTAGGTTCGCAGAGACCAGCGGGACGTTCTCGAGCTTCGTGTACATTGGTGTTGTGGTTAATGTGGGGATTTTTGATGATGACCAGACCACACACTTGAAGTTGAAGGGACGACGACGTTTCGGTCCGTCCTGGACCATTCTCAAGTCGACAATCGACTTGAGAATGGTCCAGGACGGACCGGAACGTCGTCGTCCCTTCAACTTCTAGTGTGTGGTCTGGTCAACATACTTCAGCCACGTTATTGTGACTCATCGCCTGCAATGTGGGGATTTAGCTCCTGTGGTGATGGGGGCTTAGTGTTGTCTCACATTACAGGTCTTTCCCATTTCCCGGGACATGTAAGTCACTAGACTTTAAACCTCTTTACTCCTGGCTGATTACCTCCTATTACCTTCTAGAGGAAGTCTCCACTTACATTAGTTGTCTCTCCGATACCTCGTTGAACAGTATTTAGCATTTATGAATCAAGAGGTCTTCCCTTTTCTGGCACAAAGACCAGACGATAGTGAATCTCAGCTAAGACCACCCTGCCACCAGTCCAGCAAGTCCGGGGGGAGGCCATACCCAGGAGCGCCGCTGTAGTCAGTTACTGCTGACCTTACTCGTCCCAGTCACCGGGGAAATACAGTTGTATGCAAAACAGGCCGCTGCACAGGACAGTGATGGATGGTAGCCATCCCACCTCCACGGATTCCCAGGCCACAGTGAGCAGAGGTCAGCCACGAGGTCTCCTGGGCCTTGGTCAGCCACGTGGTCTCCTGGGCCGTGGTCAGCCACGAGGTCTCCTGGGCCGTGGTCAGCCACGAGGTCTCCTGGGCCTTGGTCAGCCACGTGGTCTCCTGGCCCGTGGTCAGCCACGAGGTCTCCTGGGCCTTGGTCAGCCACGAGGTCTCCTGGGCCTTGGTCAGCCACGAGGTCTCCTGGGCCGTGGTCAGCCACGAGGTCTCCTGGGCCTTGGTCAGCCACGAGGTCTCCTGGGCCTTGGTCAGCCACGAGGTCTCCTGGACCTTGGTCAGCCACAAGGTCTCCTGGGTAAAGGACTCACAAACCAGCTACAGGCCCACACATGAGAGCTATGTGGGCCCCGAAGCGCTCTACAAGGATGTCCTCAACCTATCACTATCTTCTCAAGATAACCTCAAGAAGATGCTATCACTATGGCCGGCCTTGTATAGCTATGTATAGGATATTGTAATCTTGGCCAAGAATCATCAAACCAATCACTCATCCACTTTCGAAACCCGTAAGTCTTTCAACAATCATAGCGGCCTTGTTTACATTTATTCAACAATTTACGAGCTTCCTCGTGGCATTTCAGAGCTGATAATGTATTTGGTAACTGATTGATGAGAGATGTATAGGTTTCGCAGGAGAGTGCGCGCGTAAATATCCAGGTCAGCGCCACTAGACGCAGCGTAATTATTCACGAGGTCAGTAGACACACGTCATGGGTCATCGCCTCTTTAAAGTCGAACGTGAATTATTATCTACCATCATCTACCATCAGTGCATTATTATCTACCATCATCTACCATCAGTGCATTATTATCTACCATCATCTACCATCAGTGCATTATTATCTACCATCAGTGCATTATTGTCTACCATCATCTACCATCAGTGCATTATTATCTACCATCAGTGCAATATTATCTACCATCAGTGCATTATTATCTACCGTCATCTACCATCAGTGCATTATTATCTACCATCATCTACCATCAGTGTATTATTATCTACCATCATCTACCATCAGTGCATTATAATCTACCATCATCTACCATCTGTGCATTATTATCTACCATCATCTACCATCAGTGCATTATTATCTACCATCATCTACCATCAGTGCATTATTATCTACCGTCATCTACATCTACAATGTCATCCGTGAGAGCCCCGAGGTAGAGAGGGGTCTGTGCTGGTGCTTGTAAGGACTGTCGTTACTCGCTGCGACACGGTGACCTTGTTGACGCTGAACAGACAATTAAGGTCACACGGTAACGATCGTCCTGGTGTTTGCTAACGGCGCTCGGTTGTCGTACCGCAGAGCTGCTCTCAGTTCAGGTATCACACACACACAGAACACAATACACACACACACAGAACACAATACACACACACACAGAACACAATACACACACACACAGAACACAATACACACACACACAGAACACAATACACACACACAGAACACAATACACACACACACAGAACACAATACACACACACACAGAACACAATACACACACACACAGAACACAATACACACACACACAGAACACAATACACACACACACACCACAGTACATATATAAACACAGACCACAATACACCAGTTGATTGACAGTTGAGAGGCGGGACCAAAGAGCCAGAGCTCAACTCCTGCAAGCACAACTAAGTGAGTACACACACACACACACACACACACACACACACACACACACACACACACACACACACACACACACACACAGAAGGGACTTCGTTACAAATCGCCAACATGGATTCAGGGAGGGTAAATCTTGCCTGACTGGCTTAATAGAATTCTATGACCAGGTGACAAAGATTAAGCAAGAAAGAGAAGGCTGGGCGGACTGCCTTTTCTTGGACTGTCGGAAAGCCTTTGACACAGTACCCCAAAAGAGGCTGGTACATAAGCTGGAGAGACAGGCAGGAGTGACTGGTATGGCGCTCCAGTGGATAAGGGAGTACTTAAATAATAGGAAGCAGAGAGTTATAGTGAAGGGTGAGACCTCAGATTGGCGTGAAGTCACTAGCGGAGTCCCGTAGGTCCTATGTACTCGGACGTATCCTGTTTCTGATACGTAAATGATCTTCCAGAAAATATAGACTCATTCCTCTCAATGTTTTCTGACGATGCCAAAATAATGAGAAGGGTTAAGATAGAGGAGGACAGCTTGAGGCTTGAAGAAGACCTGGACAAACTGAAGGAATGGTCGAACAAATGGTTGTTAGAGTTTAACCCAAGCAAATGTAATGTAATGAAGATAGGTGTAGGGAGCAGGAGGTCAGATACAAGGTATCACTTGGGAGATGAAATTCTTCAAGAGTCAGAGAGAGAGAAAGACCTGGGGGTTGATATCACGCCAGACCTGCCCCCTGAAGCCCATATCAAGAAGATAACATCAGCGGCATATGCCAGGTTGGCCAACATAAAAACGACCTTTAGAAACTTGTGTAAAGAATAATTCAGAACTTTGTATACCACATATGTCAGACCAATCCTGGAGTATGCAGCTTCAACATGGAGTCCTCATCTAATCAAACATAAGAATAAACTGAAAAGGTTCAAAGGTTTGCCACCAGACTAGTACCCGGGCTGAGGGGTATGAGCTACGAGGAGAGACTACGGGAATTAAACCTCACGTCGCTGGAAGACAGAAGAGTTAGGGGGGACATGATCACTACATACAAGATTCTCAGAGGAATTGATAGGGTAGATAAAGACAGGCTATTTAACACAAGGGGACACAGGTGGAAATTTAGTTCCCAAATGAGCCACAGAGATATTAGAAAAAAACTTTTTTAGTATCAGAATAGTTGACAAATAGAACGCAATTAGAAGTGATGTGGTGGAGGCTGACTCCATACACAGTTTCAAGTGTAGATATGATAGAGCCCGATAGGCTCAGGAACCTGTACACCTGTTGATTGACAGTTGAGAGGCGGGGAACAAAGAGCCAGAATTCTTTGGTCAAGCACAACAAGGTGAGTATAACTAGGCAAGTACACACACACACCCCAGTGCACATATAAACAATTACTTCACATGCATACGTAATTAACAGTCTCGACATGAACCGCTAAATAAATAAATTCTCTTGAAATAATTCTGGAAAAGTAAAGGTGAGAGCACACAATTCTCCGGCCGAGGTCAATGATAAATTCCCGTTTATATTTTTTTGTTATCTAATCCCCGCGGGTATGGTAATAACGTCCCCTTTGTAATACAACCCATATTTTTGCCTTTCCAAATATACTCTTCACATAACACAACAGTCAGTTTGGTCTAATATATGGCGGGAAAACTGCGGGTAACAAGAGCTTTGCAGCAATGGTGGCCGCTTAAACACACACACTTTATATATTAATAACAAGAAAGTGGTATACCTCGGGCCTGTTCACACTGTCTAGGCCGAGCCGGTCGGCCGAGCGGACAGCACGCTGGATTTGTGATCCTGTGGTCCTGGGTTCGATCCCAGGCGCCGGCGAGAAACAATGGGCAGAGTTTCTTTCACCCTATGCCCCTGTTACCTAGCAGTAAAATAGGTACCTGGGTGTTAGTCAGCTGTCACGGGCTGCTTCCTGGGGGTGGAGGCCTGGTCGAGGACCGGGCCGCGGGGACACTAAACCCCTGAAATCATCTCAAGATAGGCCTCTGTGCTCAGTCCCAGTTATTCTCCTTTTCTCTTCATGCATTCAACCCCTCTACTGTATCCTTCCTTCCCCTTTCCCACCCGTCTTTCTCTCATTTCCTTCCCCCCTCCTTCTCCTTTCCCCCCTCCTCCTCCTTTCCCCCCCTCCTCTCCCCGCTTTTTCCTCCCATCTCCCCCGTTTTCCCTTATCCCCAATCTGTTCCCTTTCCGCCATCTCCCAATCTTCCCTTCCCCCTCTCCCCTCCAGCCTCGAAAAGGCAGACAATTCCATATCAAGTAAATCACGAAGATACGCGGGTAAACGTCGGAAGCAGCTTCGACACTCTACGAACAACAAATGCCAACAAATTTCACCATGTTTCCATTTCAGACGTCTTGAAAATGATTTTGGGGTGCTGGGTTACAGGCTAAATTTCTTTAAGCATTTAACTCATGATTCTACCCCAACCAGCCTATGTCTGACCCATGCCCCAGACCATTCCACCTACATAGTTGCGCGGGGCTGCCCCAAGTGCCCGGCCTCCAATTTTGGATAGACAGCCACACAAACAGCCATGCTCTCCTGTAGGTACAGATATCATTCACAAGAGAAGAAACTTCTGTAAGGAATCATTCAGAACCTTGTATACTACATATGTCAGACCAATCCTGGAGTATGCAGCTTCAGCATGGAGTCCTTATGCTTTAGCATGAGGCATAAACAAGCACTACCACACAACAGCAGCGTCCCCACGGCTTCATAAGACCAGGTATACGACGCTCTTGGTCAACTGTCATATATTTGCATAAAGATATACCCCATATCCTGTGTTCACACTCACTCTCCAGTATCCTCATACACTCACTCTCCAGCATCCTCACACACTCACTCTCCAGCATCCTCACACACTCACTCTCCAGCATCCTCACACACTCACTCTCCCGCTGGATCACACACTCACTCTCCTGCTGCCTCACACATTCACTCTCCCGCTAGCTCACACACTCACATACCATGTCCTCCCAACTTCTCAGCCTTCCTCTTCTCCTGCTAACCATATTCCCATACTCTGTCTTCAGCAGTTTACCGTCACCCATTCCTTCAAGATGCCCAAACCGTCTCTGAACGTTCTTCTCAGTATTGAGACGTATTGGCTTCTCTTCTCTATATATCACTGTTTGATGTTGAGCAAACCCCACATTAGAAAGTGAAGGGGACGATGACGTTTCGGTCCGTCCTGGACCATTTTCAAGTCGATCACTATCGACTTGAGAATGGTCCAGGATGGACCGAAACGTCGTCGTCCCCTTCACTTTCAAGTGTGTCGTTTGGTCAACATATTTCAGCCACATTTTTGTGACTCCTCGTTTCGCTATTTGATCTTTTCGTTTCTTATTCTCTCGATTTTCCTAACACACCAAATGCGTCTCTGATTGTCCACTTCTACTGATTATATTCGCTTAGATTTTTTACGTTCCTACCACACCATCGTCTCAGACGCACCAACGTTGGGAACATCAGTTTTTTATGTAGTCCTCTGGATGCATCTATTCCTATCCTATATTATCCTATCCCAGGGCTTATATGGCCCCAGTCCCTTCCCTTCTCTGACTGGTCCTCTGCTCTTAAAACTTCCACTCCACAAATACCTCTTTCATTAGCATACATCCTAGGTGCCCTGCTTCCCACCCCCCCTAAACCACCACCACAACTACCACCACAATAACCACAGCTCCCACCGAAACTACCACCTTCACCACCACAACAATACCCCCCCCCCCCACGTTTCTTTATATCTGACGCCTCTGTCCACCTAGGAATATAATAGGTACCAGGGAGATAGGCAAGTGTGGTGCAGATTGCAGTAGATCAGTAATACAACCTATACGAGGACCTTGGTCAGCCTAAACACAAGTCTTCCTGTCCCCGGCAGCTGTATTTATAGCGACAACAACAACAGAATCCCCCCACCTCTCTCTCCACCAGCTGTCTACAGGTGGTGGCAAACCTCCACCATCAACAAAAGAATCACCACCATCTCCACCAAGAATCTAGTGGTCAAAGCAACCTGGATCTAACTGAAAGAATCGTTACAAACAATATTAGATCCCCCTGTCTCTCCCCCCCCCCCACACTGTCACACTGGGAGCCACCTGTCCTTCCCCCCCCCCCCTTCCACTGTCACCCTGGGAGTCACCTGTCTCCCCCTACACAGGCAGCAGCGGCGGGGGACTCCCCACCTCACCCCAACACCACTCCTCTCTACATAACCTGTTCACTCCCATTTTATTTGACCTTACTAACACACCCTTGTAAAAAAAAAAAATCAGTCAATTTTATTCGCTGAATGATAGTTTGTTTAATAAAAACACCGATGTGTATCGAGCAGCATCTGTAATAGTTAAACTAATTCTGTGGTTATTATTATTAATTCTTAATATTAGTATTATTATCATTAGTACTATTCTTTAACTTGTTACTGCAGTTCGTGGGTGTTGATGTGGGTGATATGTGAGGATGGGGACGGGGATGGGGACGGTGATGGGGACTGGGACGGGGACGGGGATGGGGACGGGGATGGGGACGGGGACGGTGATGGGGATGAGTAGGTAGCCTAACGAAGGGAGGAAAGTCCAGCGACGAGGGGAAGCCCGGCATATGCCCCTTCCTTTGTCACCTGTTGATTGGTTTCCCTTCTCCCTTGTACCAATCGTTATGTGTTGGTCTCTGTCTCTCTCTCTCTGTCTCTCTCTCTCTCTCTCTCTCTCTCTCTCTCTCTCTCTCTCTCTCTCTCTCTGTCTCTCTCTCTCTCTCTCTATCTCTCTCTCTCTCTCTCTCTCTCTCTCTCTCTCTCTCTCTCTCTCTCTCTCTCTCTCTCTCTCTCTCTCTCTCTCTCTCTCTCTCTCTCTCTCTCTCGTTCTCGTGGTGATATCCATCACAGGGGTATTGAGCACCAGTGGAGCGGCTGCTCAGCACCCAGCGGAAGACCATAAACATACTCTAAATATCTGGTGGGAGCCGTCAGAGGCCGCCCGCGTCTGTGTGTGTCTCTGTCGGGCCCGTATTTATGGCTGGCCGCCGCCCTCTACCTGGATACATATTTTCCCCCTCTTGTATTGCCTCGCGCCTACAATGGCAGAGATGTGCTCCTGAAGGATGCTGCGTGTGTGTGTGTGTGTGTGTGTGTGTGTGTGTGTGTGTGTGTGTGTGTGTGTGTGTGTGTGTGTGTGTGTGTGTGTGTTGGTAATGGTGACGATTTTATCAATTATATTTTTCAAGACTCTTCCCTTCGTTTTTTTTGTAGGTACAGGGACAGGGACCGGTACAGGGACAGGAACCGGTACAGGGACAGGAACCGGTACAGGGACAGGTACCGGTACAGGGACACGTACCGGTACAGGGACACGTACCGGTACAGGGACACGTACCGGTACATGGACAGGTACCGGTACAGGGACACGTACCGGTACAGGGACACGTACCGGTACAGGGACACGTACCGGTACAGGGACAGGTACCGGTACAGGGACACGTACCGGTACAGGGACACGTACCGGTACAGGGACACGTACCGGTTCAGGGACACGTACCGGTACCGGGACAGGTACCGGTACAGGGACAGGGACCGGTACAGGGACACGTACCGGTACCGGGACAGGTACCGGTACAGGGACAGGGACCGGTACAGGGACCGGTACAGGGACAGGAGCGTGGAGCTGTGTATGAGAATCTGGGAATAAACTGTCACATTATACCAAGTGAGATATAACCTGGAAGATGGTGCTGGAGATCCAGCCAGATGACACAACAGACCTTGAGACACAAGAGAAGGTCACCACTAAGGACACTTTTTCACATCAGAACGTCAAACAGAGTGAGGAGAGTCTCGAGGTAACTACAGAAGCACTATATTGTCTCCTGAGTTCAAAAGCAACCACTAGAAATCTTCGTGAGAAAAATAAAGTTATATTTATGAGAGGTGGAAAGTCGTCAGTGTATGTTAGAAAGGATGAATATAAATTGAGAAAAATATGCCTCATTCACTCTGACCAAACTAAATTCCTATTGGGATACTGCTGCCAAATTTAAAATTAAGGTAAACAGGTTGGTTGAAACTGTGTATTCCTAATGGTTTACGGGCTATTCATGCCCGTGCCACCTCTTGGGTGGCTGAATCTTCATCCGTCAGTCGCCAAAAGGTCTGAACTTCACCTGCAGAAAGCTATGATAGTGTATACAAGACTGAATGTGTGTATGCAACTGCCAAGCCCCACAAACGTGGAAAGCTCCATGAAATGAACTTACACCCACGTACAGACTGACTAAACGACTAATTAAACGACTGAATAAACGACTGACTAAACGACTGACTAAACGCCTGACTAAACGACACATCTCTCTGCCTCCAACTGCACGCGAGTCACGTGTTTTCAGCTTTTAGCCGCCTAGGAGTTCGTGCCTAGCTTCACTCACGAGATGAAAAGTGCAGGTAAGCTACTTTTTCTAGATGAAACAGTCTCGGGAAGGAATAGTGGCTTTCACACTGCCGTCTACACTAAGGCAGCCATCATAGGAATGTGTCCTAGTGCCAGTAGTGAGAGGCCTGGGGCCAGATTCACGAAAGCACTTACGCAAGTACTTACGAACGTGTACATCTTTCCTCAAACTTTGACGGCTTTGGTTACATTTATTAAACAGTTTACAAGCATGAAAACTTCCCATTCAACTGTTGTTATTGTTATAAACAGCCTCCTGGTGCTTCGGAGCTCATTAACTGTTTAATAATTGGAAACAAAGCCGCCAAAGATTGAGGAAAGAGATGTACACGTTCGTAAGTGCTTTCGTGAATCTGGCCCCTGACTGGTAAGGGCGAGGGGCTGTCGGCACCTATGGTTACCGTGCTCTCACACCAGCTCCACTTGGAAGCAGGTTGACGAGTAACTCAGTAGAGTAAGGCAGGTCTTCATATAGGTTATCTTGAGATGATTTCGGGGCTTTAGTGTCCCCGCGGCCCGGTCCTCGACCAGGCCTCCACCCCCAGGAAGCAGCCTGTGACAACTGACTAACACCCAGGTACCGATTTTACTGCTAGGTAACAGGGGCATAGGGTGAAAAAAACTCTGCCCATTGTTTCTCGCCGGCGCCCGGGATCGAACCCGGAACCACAGGATCACAAGTCCAGTGTGCTGTCAGCTCGGCCGACCGGCTCCCTATAATATATAAAAGATACTCAAAAGGAAATGTTGATAAAATCATTAAAAGGAAGGAAGGGGAACCGCCACGGTACCTCTGAAGAATCGGCTAGTAATAAAGTATCTAAACATCCTATTGAACTATTCTACAATAATTTCTTTTCCACTGCTGACTAAAGGGGATAACAATTCTTGAAAGACATTATTGATAAAAACTAGACACATGTCGACACCAACAAGAACATAGAGTTGAATATCTACTACAACAGCATATAGACTGCCAACTTGTTCATGAAGAACTCTCCCGAACACCAAGTGAAACTCCTTGGGCAAGTCGAATATCTTATATGCCTTCACATGCCCATATGGGGAATGTCAACGATCTCAGTATATAGGCAAGACATCAGCATCTTTCACAGCGCCTAACAATGCCCAAACAACAGGACTCCATCAATGAACATGTAATGTCTACACACAGCCAGATCATCACCAGATATATCCTGATCAACAACGTCGAATTAATAGACAAATACAACGACAGTAGAAGCAAAAACATCAACTGAGCACTACATATCAAGCAGTCTCACTACTAACATATTTTTCTAAATAAAAAACAAACAAAAAATAACAAAAATTTAGAGAAAGAGCGCCAATGCCATTACGACTATATAGCGGTATATATAGTATAGTATATATAGTATATATAGTATAGTATATATACTACTAACAGCCAGTTCATACTCAGGTACATTGTACTATCCTCAAGACGAAGGCACATTCAGTGTGCCTTGGTCTTGCCTTGTCTTGCCAAAGCTTGTCTTGCCTTATCCAACACACATTCAGTCCCTGCCAACGTATGAATTAAATAATCTGCAGAATGTCTATTGGTCCATGTGCCATTGGTCTAGTGGTCTGTTGGTCTATTGGCTCATCTCCTCATCCGTTTTGGTCAGATATTCTGCAGCTCCAGATAATTTGTATCCACTTCACTGCTACGTTTGAAAATGCTGACAAGATCAACGAAACGCATCTCTTAGCATCAGACCATAATAAACCACTAAAATGAACTTTGTAATGTTGACCAGACCACACACTAGAAATTGAAGGGACGACGACGTTTCGGTCCGTCCTGGACCATTCTCAAGTTCTCTCACAATCGACTTGAGAATGGTCCAGGACGGACCGAAACGTCGTCGTCCCTTCAATTTCTAGTGTGTGGTCTGGTCAACATACTTCAGCCACGTTATTGTGACTCACCGCCTGCAACTTTGTAATGTTGTTTTTTCAACTTCCTTCCGCAAGTAAATAACACCATAAGAAATATAGAGAAGATTCGTGCACGAATCATTGATCTCTCCCTTTTTCTCTCTCTCACTTATTCAATAACATTTGTTTCCAAAAAGGCAAACAAGGCATTTCCATACTGTATGTATTTACGAACAAACATCTAATAAATGTCACATATCACAGAGAGGCGGCTCTCTGCATACATATCCGGAAATTATACGAGCAATTTTAATATCGGCGACGACGTATGTTCCCTTCAACGCTCGGATAAGATATACGGATGCTTCAGGAGATGTAATGAGAGGAGCGAGAGTTGTGATGCTGGGGGTGTGGTATGATGCTGAGGGGTGATGCTGAGGGTGTGGTGTGGTGCTGAGGGTTTGATGCTGAGGGTGTGATGCTGAGGGTGTGGTGTGATGCTGAGGGTGTGATGCTGAGGGTGTGGTGTGGTGCTGAGGGTGTGGTGTGATGCTGAGGGTGTGGTGTGATGCTGAGGGTTTGATGCTGAGGGTGTGATGCTGAGGGTGTGGTGTGATGCTGAGGGTTTGATGCTGAGGGTGTGATGCTGAGGGTGTGGTGTGATGCTGAGGGTGTGGTGTGATGCTGAGGGTGTGGTGTGATGCTGAGGGTGTGATGCTGAGGGTGTGGTGTGGTGCTGAGGGTGTGGTGTGATGCTGAGGGTGTGGTGTGATGCTGAGGGTGTGGTGTGATGCTTAGGGTGTGGTGTGATGCTGAGGGTGTGGTGTGATGCTGAGGGTGTGGTGTGATGCTGAGGGTGTGGTGTGATGCTTAGGGTGTGGTGTGATGCTGAGGGTGTGGTGTGATGCTGAGGGTGTGGTGTGATGCTGAGAGTGTGGTGTGATGCTGAGGGTGTGGTGTGATGCTGAGGGTGTGGTGTGATGCTGAGGGTTTGATGCTGAGGGTGTGATGCTGAGGGTGTGGTGTGATGCTGAGGGTGTGATGCTGAGGGTGTGGTGTGGTGCTGAGGGTGTGGTGTGATGCTGAGGGTGTGGTGTGGTGCTGAGGGTGTGGTGTGATGCTGAGGGTGTGGTGTGATGCTGAGGGTGTGCTGTGATGCTGAGGGTGTGGTGTGATGCTGAGGGTGTGGTGTGATGCTGAGGGTGTGGTGTGATGCTGAGGGTGTGGTGTGATGCTGAGGGTGTGGTGTGATGCTGAGGGTGTGGTGTGATGCTGAGGGTGTGGTGTGATGCTGAGAGTGTGGTGTGATGCTGAGAGTGTGGTGTGATGCTGAGGGTGTGGTGTGATGCTGAGGGTGTGGTGTGATGCTGAGAGTGTGGTGTGATGCTGAGGGTGTGGTGTGATGCTGAGGGTGTGGTGTGATGCTGAAAGTGTGGTGTGATGCTGAGGGGTCAGCATGAACCATACTAACAGAACACAGAGCAGAGGATGTCAGACATTCCCAAGACAATGCTCTCTGGGTAATCTCTGGAGACTTTTACAAGTGTTCATAAAGCTATATATTTTCTCAAAGCTCTGAGGGACGGAGTCTCGAATGCCGGAAGCTGAGTAACACTTTAAAGGATCGTGGAATTTCCTGGAAAGCTTTGAATGATTACT
>NC_091165.1:19416840-19444340 GCF_040958095.1 Procambarus clarkii
TGCGTCATCTGCAAACATTGACATGTATGATTCCACTCCTGTAAACATATCATTTACGTAAATTAGAAAGAGGATTGGTCCCAGCACCGATCCTTGAGGTACTCCACTTGTTACTGTTCGCCAGTCCGACTTTTCGCCCCTTACCATTACCCTCTGGCTCCTTCCTGTTAGGTAGTTCTTCACCCATACTAGGGCCTTTCCGCTTACTCCTGCCTGCCTCTCAAGTTTGTATAGCAGTCTCATGTGCGGTACCGTATCAAAGGCCTTTTGGCAGTCAAGAAATATGCAGTCTGCCCAGCCTTCTCTGTCCTGCCTTATCCTTGTTACTTTATCATAGAATTCTAAAAGGTTTGTTAGGCATGATTTCCCTGTCCAGAACCCATGTTGGTGCTTGTTTACAAACCCAATGCTCTCCAGGTGCTCAACAAGTCTTAGCCTAATTATTCTTTCAAGTATTTTGCAGGGGATGCTTGTCAGTGATACGGGTCTGTAGTTAAGTGCCTCCTCCCTATCCCCCTTTTTGAAAATCGGTACGACATTTGCCTCCTTCCAGCAACTGGGCAATTCTCCCGACATAAGTGACTCATTGAAGATCATTGCCAGAGGCACGCTGAGAGCCTGCGCTGCCTCTTTAAGTATCCACGGTGATACTTTGTCTGGTCCAACAGCTTTATTTGCATCCAGTGTTGTCAACTGTTTCATTACATCCTCTGCTGTCACCTCTATATCTGATAGTCTTTCATCTTGGGTAATCTCTTCTAACAATGGGAGCTGCTCAGGCTCGGTAGTGAACACTCCATGGAATTTTGCATTCAGTACCTCGCAGATTTCCTTGTCGCTTTCTGTATATGCCCCTTCTGTTTTCCTCAGTCTTGTCACTTGGTCATTTACCGACATCTTCCTTCTTATATGGCTATGTAGTAATTTTGGTTGCTTTTTCGCTTTGACTGCAATATCGTTCTCATAATTTCTTTCCGACACTCGTCTTATGTTAATGTAATCATTCCTAGCTCTGTTACATCTAATCCTGTTGTCCTCTGTCCTTTGTCTTCTGTACTTCCTCCACTCCCTCCTGCTTCTCACCTTTGCTTCCTGACACTGTCTATTAAACCATGGGTTATTATATTCCCTCCTGCTTTTTTTCTTTATTGTTGGAATAAATCCATCTTCAGCCTCCTTGCATTTCAATATGACTTGGGTCATCATACCTTGCACTGTTTTTCCTCTAAGTTCTTCCTCCCACTGCACTTCTCCCAGGTAGTCCCTTATCCCTCTGTAGTCCCCTTTTCTGTAATCAAGTCTCCTTTCCCGGACCTCTTGTCCTTTGGTCACAATTTTAAGCTCCATCATGTAGTCAAAGGCTAGGACACAATGGTCACTAGCTCCTAGTGGTATTTCATGTTCCAACTGCTCGATGTCTTCTACATTCTGAGTGATAATGAGATCTAATAGGCTGGGCGTATCCCCTCCTCTTTCCCTAGTATCTTCTTTCACATGCTGTGTTAGGAAATTCCTGTCAATAACGTCTACCAGCTTCGCTCCCCAGGTCTCCTCCCCGCCATGGGGATTCCTCGTTTCCCAATCTATCTCTCCGTGATTTAGGTCCCCCATGACCAGCAGCTTCGCTCTCATTCTATGCGCTAAAGTTGCTGCCCTCTGCAGTTCATCCATACATGTCTTGTTGCTGTCCTCGTACTCCTGCCTGGGCCTTCTACTGTTTGGTGGGGGATTGTAGAGTATCAAGATTACAATCTTCTTCCCATCCACTGTCAGGGTTCCATGTATGAAGCTTGTGCTTTCATTGGTACCCGGATTTTCCAGCTCATCAAACTTCCATTTCCGCTTTATTAGTAGTGCCACTCCACCTCCCTGTCTCTGTGTCCTTTCTTTTCTTATCACCTGGTACCCCTCTGGAAAGATTGCATCCGAGATCATGCCATTTATTTTAGTTTCCACTATTGCCACTATGTCTGGGTCTGCCTCACTAACTCTTTCTTTTATCTCTTCTGCTTTATTGGCTACCCCATCAGCATTGGTGTACCAAACCTTGAGACTCTTCTTGGAAACTCGGGTGTCAGAGTTCCCCCTTTCACCAGGGGTCTGGGGGGAACTGGGGGGTGTCTGGGGGGCAAGTGGGGGCTGTGGGGGCGAGTGGGGGGGTGCTAGGGGGGTGCCTGGGAGTGCCTGGTAGGCAAATGGGGTCTGGGCATCTAGGGGGGTAGGAAGGGCATAATGGGTCTGAAAGTTAGGGGTCTGAATAGCATAGGGGGGTTGAGAAATAGAGTGAGACTGAGAGTCAGATAGAGGTTGAGAGGTTGGGGGGAAGAGGGATACTGAGGTGAGATGAGAATGGAGCATGGGTGCTGGGAGTGGAAGAGAGGGTATATTAGATAGGGGGGAATCGGGGGTAGGTGGGGGTTTTGGGGTAGAAGAGGGGAAGAGGGAGATGGGGGAAGGTGTTAGGGGGTCACAAGGTGAGGGGGTTAAATGTGGGCTGGAGGTGCATAGGAGGGGTGAGGGTTGGGTGGGGTTTGGGGGTGAGTGGAAGAGGGGTGCAGTGGAAGCTGGGATGGAGTAGATGGAATTGAAGTCAATGGGGTAGAAGGGGCAGGGGAGTGGGAAGGGGTATTTGGGGAGGGGGGATGGGAAGGTGGGTTTGGGGAGGGCATGGCTTGACCCACTGGGGTCGCTGACAAGTGTGATGTAGCAGGGGCAGGGGAATCGTTGTGGAGGTGCAAATGTGGAAGGGACAGGGGGGTTTTGGGAGGCTGAGGCAGGGGGGATGTATAGGAGGGCTGAGTTGGGGAGGATGCGACCTGGGAGGTGACCTGGGAGGTGACCTGGGAGGTGACCTGGGAGGTGACCTGGGAGGTGACCTGGGATGTGACCTGGGAGGTGAGATTACCTGGGAGGCTAGTACGTTGTCGTTGTTGCCATCTATTTTTGTGGGCTGTTTGCTCATCTTTCGTCATAAACCTCTCTATAAACACATTGTAATGGGTTTCACTTCCTCTGAGTAAATGCTTGCTCCTCATTATGTACTCCACTGCCTCCTCATTGGAGAATTGCACCAGAACAGGTCTCTTCTTGGTACAATTGTAAGGTCCAACCCGTCGATTGATATCCACCTCGCGTTCTGCCATCTCTGCTCCAATACACCTCAATATCTCGTGCAATTCGTATTTTTCTGTTTCTATTCTCTCTTGTCTTGTTGGTGCCCTAGATTCGAATAATCCATGTATTATAATAGACCGTCTCCTCAGGAATTCATTGTCATGCTGGTAGCCTGTCCCCTGGGGATTCCCCATCCCAACCGCAGTCACTAACCCATCTCCCACTAATCCCACTCTATCCTTAGCCATGCTGCTAAACCTTCCTAATTCGTTTGTGATACGAGCACATTCCCTCTCCCAGTCCTCTCTTCCCTTCCTAATCTCTTCCTGAACATAGAGCATAAGTTCTTGTTTCTGCCTCTCTACCGCATCCTGTATTTGCTGAAATACCTCACTTTTAATCCCCTGGATTAGATCCTCCAACCAATCACTCCTTCTCTCTACAAATTTCCCTATTAATTTGTCTATAAATCTGTCCTCCTCCTCATCCCTGCTGGTGATTGACCTTGAACCCCTTCTAGTCATTGCAGTAACAATCTAGCCAAAAAGGCGCTCCTCAATACCTTGCACAATCTGCTAACACAATAGGTGAGTGAATCTCCAATCGTCGTCCCACGTGGTGATATAAGGGTTGCTGCCGAGGTGAGGTCACGCGGTCAGATTCTTGTGTGTGTGTGTGTGTGTGTGTGTGTGTGTGTGTGTTCGCCTAGTTGTATTCACTTAGTAGTGCTTGCAGGGGTTGAACTCTGCTCTTTCTGTCCGCCTCTCAACTGTCAATCAACATGTTACTAACTACTATTTTTCCTACACCACACACACACACACCCCAGGAAGCAGCCCGTACCAGCTGACTAACTCCCAGGAACCTATTTACTGCTAGGTAACAGGGCCATTAGGGTGAAAGAAACTCTGCCCATTGTTTCTCGCCTGCACCGGGAATCGAACCCGGGACCACAAGATCAAGCGTCCAGCGTGCTATCCACACAGCCACCGGCCCCCGTGTGTGTGTCTCAACTTTATCAATAAAGCAAAATAGTAGACACGGGGCTGACAGGAGTGTGAAGGGCCTCAGCTGTCGTGTGAGGGGCTCCAATCAACGTCCCCCCGCTGATCAAGGGGCTCCGATGACACGCCGCGAGCCAAAGGGACAGATAATGGAGATATATTGCTTTGAGAAGCGCGCCAGAGAAGCCCAGAGACTCAGGCTGTTCGGAACTCGGGGCAATAAAGAGCCCTCCTGTAATGGCTTTGCTACGGGGGGGGGGGGGGCGGAGGGAAGGGGCGATTTAAATGCCGAATACTATCTGCTTGATACCTGCTTGATGGGGTTTTGGGAGTTCTTCTACTCCCGAAGCCCGGCCCGAGGCCAGGCTTGACTTGTGTGAGTTTGGTCGACCAGGCTGTTGCTTGGAGCAGCCCGCAGGCCCACATACCCACCACAGCCCGGTTGGTTCGGTGGTGTTGGGGGGTCCCTACACACCCTCACCTGTGACAGGTGGTGTTGAGGTCCCTACACACCCTCACCTGTGACAGGTGGTGTTGAGGTCCCTACACACCCTCACCTGTGACAGGTGGTGTTGGTGGAAAGTAATCAGTGCTGCAACTTACAAGGTAACTCTGTTCTCGCCTTGTTTCTTGACGCTTAATAAGCTTTTGACGCGAGTTCTCTGGAACACTTAACTGTTCAGAGTATTGCTTAGCAGAAAAGTACCTCCTTTCATCGCTAGATATCTATTTACTTCTTATCATGTATGCAAATTAGCTGCGAAATGTTCTCCCCTAAAAATTTCTTACGAAAAACAGTGTCACACAAGGTGCTGTTTTTTAGTCCGATTTTGTTTGATTTCTCTCTCTTGATCCATTGAGGAAAGAGTTAAGTGGCAGTAGAGCTGCCTCTAAGGTCAATGTTTTCCGTTATACTGGTGATCTAGTTGTGTTTGTAGAGACCAAAGTTACTATGGAAAATTTGATAAAAATATGTGAAGGATTTTTTCTGAAAGGAATTATCCATCCACCAAACTCAGTAAGCTCGTTTTTTTGTTGTTTTTGGTTTTTCAGGATAAAATAAAACTACTCGTCAGCAGAGAAAGCAGGGAGGAAAAAGCTGGAGATTTGGAATTATTAAGGAACTACAGTCACAAATCAATATATATATATCTGCCAATCATTTTGAGTCCTTTTGAAGTCAGAGTAATGCTGTGTGAGCCGTGTATTTGGAGTGATTTTGGATCCTAAATATCCCCCAGAATCTGTTGAGGTATAATGTTAAGGGTGTGAAAAATATATTTGACTCGTATGATTTGGGTATATTCTTTAAACTGCCATCTCATCCTTCAAATTTTGTGATATAAATTGTGCCAATATCTGTCATACTGCTCTGATGAATAACATATTGCTGCTCCAATTTGTATCACCTTTCAAACTACAAGCTAAATGTCTCTCAATTTATGCCAAAAATGCCAGTTTGATTTAGACCATTGGTTTGTAAAAGTTACTTCGAATAAAGCTTTTGATTCTGAATATGACTCACAAATAAATACAGGTTATATAGTATATAATTAGAGTGATTTTCAAGTAATGCTATTATTTTTAGTAAATAATTTACTGTAAATTTGTGTAAATAAAACCAACTATGAATAAATACACACATTTATGAATAAAATTACTGAATATGAATTTGAATATATCTTAAATGGGCGGTTAATCTGTTTCATTATATTAAAACAAGCATTCATTATAACAACGAGATCTCAGTATTACTTATTTGTAAGGGCGTAATATTAAGACCTGACGCAATGTCTGCATCAAAGTCATAATTAATACTGATCTAAATACGTCTCTGCATTAAGCGGTTAAACCACACACTCCTCAGCAGCAGATGACAAGAGAAAATCTCTATAGGATGTCGGGGAATCGAACCAACGTTCTTCAGTAACCCTAGACACACACACACACACACACACACACACCTTAACCCCCCACGGACCACGATACACATCCTGAGATCTGTCGGAGTCGACAATAGGGCTCATCTTGCAATCTCGGTATCTTCAGATTCCTAGTGAAACCGATCTGAGCCCAGGTTAACTTTAGCAAATCGTAGTTCCTACCTTAATGCGTGTGTCTGGTTTTAAAACCCCAAAGACGCTGGTTCGAGTCCAATCCAAATATTTTATCATAGCTAAATCACGTCTTTGTGATTTAATTGTGTATAGATAAAAAATTTCAGACAATTTTATCTAGATAAAATATGAAGAGGTAATTGTGAAGAAAAGGAGACTAATAAGCCCCACAGGGCCTATCAAGAGCACTTGGAAGAAAGAGAACAGGATAGTCACAGGAACACGAAGAGTAGGAATAGTATGCGACCTCTTGGACTATTGGAAATCCAATAGTATCGAGTCAATAGGCAATATTACAGCTCACCAATATGTTGTAACAATAGGAGAGGGCAGGCAGCCAGTGGCTGGGAGAGGGCAGGCAGCCAGTGGCTGGGAGAGGGCAGGCAGCCAGTGGCTCTGCAAATAGCGCTCAATCGCCGGGATTAACTGTTCCAAGCGAAATGTTTTATTTTTTTATTTGTTCAAAGGGGATTAAAAGCTATTGTTATTGGTAATCGAAGTTATTAGTTTTCTCTTTTAATGTCTGTCTGTCTGTCTGTTGTCTTTTGTTCCTATTCACAGCTGTTGGCTTTATGCTGTGATGCTTGTCTGCTGTGATGCTTGTCTGCTGTGCACTAACTCTTGGCTGACGTAGTTATTCCCTGTTTGACGTAGTTATTCCCTGTTTGACGCAGTTATCTCTTGTTTGATGCAGTTATCCCCTGTTTGACGCAGTTATCCCCTGTTTGACGCAGTTGTTCGCTGTTTGACTAAGTTATCTCTTGTTTGACGCAGTTATCCCCTATTTGACGCAGTTATCTCTTGTTTGACGCAGTTATCCCCTGTTTGACGCAGTTATTCCCTGTTTGACGCAATTATCCCCTGTTTGACGCAGTTGTTCGCTGTTTGACTAAGTTATCTCTTGTTTGACGCAGTTATCCCCTATTTGACGCAGTTATCTCTTGTTTGACGCAGTTATCCCCTGTTTGACGCAGTTATTCCCTGTTTGACGCAGTTATTCACTGTTTGACGCAGTTATCCCCTGTTTGACGCAGTTATTCCCTGTTTGACGCAGTTATCCCCTTGTTTGACGCAGTTATTCCCTGTTTGATGCAGTTATTTCCTGTTTGATGCAGTTGTTCACTGTCTGACGCAGTTATTCCCTGTTTGACGCGGTTATTCCCTGTTTGACGCAGTTATTCCCTGTTTGACGCAGTTATTCCCTGTTTGATGCAGTTATCCCCTGTTTGACGCAGTTATTCCCTGTTTGACGCAGTTATTCCCTGTTTGACGCAGTTATTCCCTGTTTGACGCAGTTATCCCCTGTTTGACGCAGTTATCCCCTATTTGCCGCAGTTATTCCTTGTTTGACGCAGTTATCCCCTGTTTGACGCAGTTATTCCCTGTTTGACACAGTTATCCCCTGTTTGACGCAGTTATCCTCTATTTGGCGCAGTTATTCCTTGTTTGACGCAGTTATCCCCTGTTTGACGCAGTTATTCCCTGTTTGACGCAGTTATTCACTGTTTGTCGCAGTTATCCCCTGTTTGACGCAGTTATCCCCTATTTGGCGCAGTTATTCCTTGTTTGACGCAGTTATCCCTTGTTTGACGCAGTTATCCCCTGTTTGTCGCAGTTATTCCCTGTTTGACGCAGTTATTCACTGTTTGTCGCAGTTATCCCTTGTTCGACGCAGTTATCCCTTGTTTGACGCAGTTATCCCCTGTTTGACGCAGTTATTCCCTGTTTGACGCAGTTATTCACTGTTTGACGCAGTTATCCCTTGTTCGACGCAGTTATCCCCTGTTTGACGCAGTTATTCCCTGTTTGACGCAGTTATCCCCTGTTTGACGCAGTTATCCCCTGTTTGACGCAGTTATTCCCTGTTTGATGCAGTTATCCCCTATTTGACGCAGTTATCCCCTGTTTGACGCAGTTATCCCCTGTTTGACGCAGTTATTCCCTGTTTGACGGACGCAGTTATTCACTGTTTGACGCAGTTATCCCCTGTTTGACGCAGTTATCCCCTGTTTGACGCAGTTATCCCCTGTTTGACGCAGTTATCCCCTGTTTGACGCAGTTATCCCCTGTTTGACGCAGTTATCCCCTGTTTGATGCAGTTATCCCCTATTTGACGCAGTTATCCCCTGTTTGACGCAGTTATCTCCTGTTTGACGCAGTTATTCCCTGTTTGACGCAGTTATCCCCTGTTTGACGCAGTTATCCCCTGTTTGACGCAGTTATCCCCTGTTTGACGCAGTTATCCCCTGTTTGACGCAGTTATCTCCTGTTCGACGCAGTTGTTCACTGTTTGACTCAGTTATCCCCTGTTTGACGCAGTTATCCCTTGTTTGACGCAGTTATCCCCTGTTTGACGCAGTTATCTCCTGTTCGACGCAGTTGTTCACTGTTTGACGCAGTTATCCCCTGTTTGATGCAGTTATCCCTTGTTTGACGCAGTTATCCCCTATTTGACGCAGTTATCCCCTGTTTGACGCAGTTATCCTTGGCAGGCGGAGTTATTCCTGACGCGGTAACTGCTGAATGATGCAATAATCCCTGCCTGACGCATTAATCCCTGGCTAACGCAGGAATCCATGACTTACACAGTAATCCATGGCTGACGCAATAGTCCATGTCTGACGCATTTAATCCTTGGCCGGTGTAATAATCCCTGACCAATGCAGTAATCCCTAACCGACGCAGTAATACCTGTTTAACGCATACCCTGACTAACGCAGTAATCCCTGACTGGCGCAATAGCCCTCAACTGACGTAAGCATAAAGTGACGCAGTAATCCATCACTGACGCACCTCCTTCAGCCCAGCTAATCTCTAGTTTTACGTCTCTCTGACACTTGTAATCCCGGTGATTAACTAGAGTAATGAACCGACTAGAGGCCAGCAGAAGGAGAAAGCTGCTACTGGAGGTGAAAAAAAACCATTAACCCATTACCAAGGGTGGGGGAAGGAATTGCAAGAAAAATGGGGTACACAGAGCAACAGGCTGGGGGTTGATTAAGGGGTTGGGGTTGGGGTTGGGGTTGGGGGGGAGGGGGGGAAGGAATTGCAAGAAAAATGGGGTACACAGAGCAACAGGCTGGGGGTTGATTAAGGGGTTGGGGTTGGGGTTGGGGTTGGGGGGGAGGGGGGGAAGGAATTGCAAGAAAAATGGGGTACACAGAGCAACAGGCTGGGGGTTGGGGTTGGGGTTGGGGTTGGGGGGAGGGGGGAAGGTATTGCAACATAGCGGACATTTCTCATCTGTTTGAATGCATTGATAATTACATAAGAGAGTGTTGCATTCATTGCCTTGGGGGGCGTGGCGAGGGGGCGTCTGTATTTGCAATTATGTCACTGTCGTCATTACCTCACTCCCTCCCTATCTACCTCAATCCCTCACTACCTCACTCCCTAACTTACTTTTCTTCCCTCATTGTATCTCTGCCTCACAGTCTCTCTCTCTCCCTCACTGCCTCATTCCCCTCCCCCTCCTGGCTATTTCTCCCCGTCGCTGTCTCTCACACTCAATACTCCTCCTCTGCAGAAGGCCTCTTGAGCCCTACGAAGCAGCTCTTGTTTATTATACAACCATCTTTCCTCTATTATGTTAGCCTGTAATTTGTTCCATAAGCTACCCTAAATAAATTACCCTATTAACTAACCAATGTAAACCATATAAAGAAAACTACCCTATACTAACTATGTGAAATCACTATATATATACCCAGGTCTTCAAAAAATTTGAACTTATGCAATTTGTATCTCCACTCTTTTGCATTTTATTCAGTGTTTTTTTTTTATTTAACACCTTATTGTTGTCTCATTTGTCATACACATTCATCTGGATACTTCACTTATACCCATTCTTTGAAACGGTGTCAAAACTGAGCTGCATAATCATAAGGAGGCCGAACAAGGACAAGATTGAGCTGAAGAATGCAATTAGATGTATTTTTGGTAATGCTTTTTAGGTATGAATCCCGGTATCAGATGTGCCTTATTTCGAACATTTATATCTTTGATGGCTTCAGATCCCAACCTATAATGACTCCCAGATCTTTTCGTATGCTGATTTGGCACTGAAAACATTGTCCAAGTGATATCTGGTATGATTACCTAGAACCATATATTCGCCAACATTTAACTGCATCTCCCAATCTTTCGTCCATTTAAAAAGCTTATCAAAATCATCGTAAAGTGATTCTTGGGTTCATCTGAAATTATTTCCTACCCTGTTAGTGCATTTTTCTGTAAAATTGCAAATTTGCTCTTTAATCTTGTATCTAAATCGTTCATATATTGATAGCAAACAACAGAGGTCCCAGGACAGAGCCCTGGGACACTCCCCTTTGCCACGGTCTCCAATTTAGATCTAACTCTGTTTAAGCTAAACCTCTGTTTCTACTGAAGTAGCCAAGATCTTTTCTAACTTATTAAAAGCTCTCTCCTCCGCTACCTCCCCTTAAGGCATACCATCGGACCCCTGAGCCGGGGAGATATACGATCAAGGTGTTCAAGTAGGTTAGGGACATACTCTTGGGAGATACAAAGAGGTGTTTGAAACTTTTAGAACAGGTCAGCACCCGCGAGAAATCGGTTCAAGCTGTAACAGAAATCCGGTGTCAGGAGTGATGGAGGGAATTACTAGTTTCTAACTAGAGCCGTGGAATAGTGAAATTGGCCACTACCATCATATTAACATTCTCACGAACATCAAGGCCAATATTTATTATTAACAACAAAGGCACCAAACTAAACCTTTGGGCAGACCACACGTTATATTTCCCCTCGCCAGCTTCACTCCGGTGATGCGAGCTGAACCCATTGTTACCCTTCGATTAGGCTCTTATACTATTGAGAATATCCACTCCACTGCCAGTGGTCTCAACCTTCCTGGTCAGCCGCCTGTGAGGAAAATTGTCACTATCATAACTGTTGTTGCTGCTGATTATTTGGAAGGATTATAGTTTTGTGAGACAGGATCTCTCTCTGTCTCTGTCTGTCTGTCTGTCTCTCTCTCTCTCTCTCTCTCTCTCTCTCTCTCTCTCTCTCTCTCTCTCTCTCTCTCTCTCTCTCTCTCTCTCTCTCTCTCTCTCTCTCTCTCTCTCGCTCTCTCTCTCTCGGAAAAATAACTGTGTTGAGAATCCTTTTTCAGGAAACATATGTGCCAATGTGCTTTTTCTAAATAAATTGTTATTGAAGTCTCAATAAACTTTCTCATCATCGAAGTTAGACCAATCGACTGTAGTTTGGCAATGAGGGATCTATCGCCTCCCTTAATTAAATACCAGAATCCTGTTGGCCACCTTCCAGGCAATGAGAACTGATTTCTTTGTGGATTTATTTATTGATTTTGCTGTATGATAATTCGTCCAGCAATTAATACCATTTACCCTGGAAATTTATTGACTGCCAACTTCTTCTTCTTCTTCATATGTTTTGGGATCCCTTTCTTGGGTCTAATTCTGTATATGGTTTCTCTAATTGGTAAAACTAATACCTCACTGCTACGCTATCCTACATCATTTCCCGCTCCCATCCCCTGAAATGATACAAAAAATGTTGTTTATCATGGCGACTACATCACTAATCCCAGACCCACAAAAACCCTCCACTAATTCTTTCTTCCTAATAGCAAAATACTCTAACCTGAGAGGCTCTATAAATTAATATATTCTTAGTTTATTGACAGATTTTTGGGTCCATATTTATCTCACCTCGGTCTTCAATAGCTTCATTCAGGCAGCATCCGTCTTCAAAGATAATGAAAAGCTTTTCACATTCAAATGATGAACATTTCTCATCACATTTCCTTGTCTTAATCCTGAAGTTTTTATTGCTGATGAAGGTCCACTTCTCTTTCCCCTGCAGATGATTTTAGAGGCATTCTCTCCTCCTCCTGAGACGCTGCACTTCTTCCTTCTTCGCTACGTCTAGTTATGTCTTAACCTTAAGTCAAAGTTCCTCAAAAGAAGACATTACCATAATCATTTTCTCTCCTTTACTGTACATGTCACTCTTCTTCTCTCCTCTCTGTCTCTCACCCTCCCCCCCCCACTATCTCTCCCTCTCTCTCTCTCTGTCCCATCCCGTCTAGTCCTCTCCCTTTCTGCCACTCTCTTTCAGCACATATACTCTCCTTTATCCATTCTCCCTTCCCATCCTTCTACGTCGGTATCAGTTACCTCCCTCTCCATCCCTATTCGTCTCCATCACTACCTCCTTCCTTTAATCTTGTCTCTTTTATAATAAGTTCTTTTCTGACGACGTGGCTGCTAATCTCTCCCTTTTCACTGTCTTTCATTATCTGTTCTTATCAAGTGTCTTGCTCTCTGTCTTATCTTTCAGCTTTTGTTACTTCATTTTTCAACCCTGAATTGCTCTTCTAGTGGTCTGAATGTGTATATTCACCTAGTTGTATTCACCTGGTTGTGCTTGCGGGGGTTCAGCTCTGTTCTTTCGGCCCGCCTCTCAACTGTCAATCAATCAACTGTTACTAAAAATTCCCCCCCCCCACACGCACACAGGAAGCAGCCCATAGCAGCTGTCTAACTCCCAGGTACCTATTTACTGCTAGGTAACAGGGGCATCAGGGTGAAAGAAACTGCTCATTTGTCTCTGCCGGCTGCCGGGATCGAACCCCGGTACCTAGGTCCACAAGTCTAGAGCGCTGTCCACTCAGCCAGCCAGCCCCACTGGTGTGTGTGTGTGTGCGCGCGCTCACTTAGATATGCTTGCAAGATCGAACATCAGTTCGCAAATCACGAAATTCTAATTAACTGTTCCAAAATTTACAATACCATATTTACATTTCAAATTGTGCATTGAGTAAGTTTCGAAAACTTTCTCTAATTCACTCCAAATATTTTAGAATCTTTTCTCTGGGATTTTTTTTTCTGACGATCCTGTGGCATTTTCGTGTCCTCATTTTCCATCTGTGTTCTCTTGTTCTGCTTTTCCTGGTTTTGAACTTTGCTTCTCTGTCTATTTGGTTGATTTTCTTTCCAATCTCATGTGTAGCCATCATATCTTCTCTGTTCCATCTTTCCTTTAGTGTGATGATGAGGTTCGGTTATCACAATAGCCTCAGAGCCCAATCCCCTTAATTCTGGATCGAGTCTTTGGGTTCCATGCCGGGGCAGCGTACTCGAAATGCATATACACAGCGTTCGCAAAAAAAGGATTACTTTACTCAACGTTTGCGACGTTGAATCAACGTTAATGCAACGTTACTAAGCACCATAAAATTTGTCTAAACACTCTATGGACAATGAAACTCACTTTTCATTCTTCATTGAAAAAATCTCGAAGTCGGAATGAAAGCGGATCCTTCTTGAGGCGGGGCGTGGGGGAGGGGGGGGGGGTGGAGATAACCCTAATCACCGCTATGACACTTTGCAAACAATCACAAGTCTCACCTATCGAAGTTTTGTGAGACTAGCCCAGAGCGTCTGGATCATCCCCCCCCCCCCACCTCGAACAAACATTCTCTCTCTTATGGAGAGAGAATATCTTTTATCTTTTATTAATTTCGCTAAAGTGCTTTTTAATGATGTACTTTAATTATTATTTATTTTATGGAAGCTTGAAAAGTTATTATTAATATTTATTTTATGAAAGTTTGAAAAGTTATTATTATTATTTATTTTATGAAAGCTTGAAAAGCTTCATTTTTTTATGCAAGATGTAAAGACATGCTACTAAGTGGCTCCCAGAACTGAAGGACAAGAGCTACGAGGAGAGGTTAGAGGCATTAAATATGCCAAAACTAGTTGATAGGAAAAAAGGCGATATGATCACTACATACAAAATAGTAACATTAATTGATAAAATTGATAGTGAAGATTTCGTGAGATCAGGAACTTCAAGAACAAGAGGTCATAGATTTACACTAACGGAACAAAGATGCCGAAATAATATATAAAAAAATTCACTTTCGCAGAGTAGTAGACGGTTGGAACAAGTTAGGTGAGAAGGTGGTGGAGGCCAAGACCGTCAGTAGTTTCAAAGCGTTCTATAACAAAGAGTGCTGGGAAGACGGGACACCACGAGCGTAGCTCTCATCCTGTAACTATAATAATTACAAACACACACACACACACACCGGCTCCCTCGGGGAGCCGGTGTGTGTGTGTGTATGTGTGTGTGTGTGTGTGTGTGTGTGTGTGTGTGTGTGTGTGTGTGTGTGTGTGTGTGTGTGTGTCTCCCTCGGCCACCGGCTCCCTCGGGGAGCCGGTGGCCGAGCGGACAGCACGCTGGGCACGTGATCCTGTGGTCCGGGGTTCGATCCCAGCGCGCCAGCGAGAAACGATGGGTAGAGTTTCTTTCACCCTATGCCCCTGTTACCTAGCAATAAATAGGTACCTGGGAGTTAGTCAGCTGTCACGGGCTGCTTCCTGGGGCGTGTGTGTGTGTGTGTGTGTGTGTGTGTGTGTGTGTGTGTGTGTGTGTGTGTGTGTGTGTGTGTGTGTGTGTGTGTGTGTGTGTGTTACGGTTGAGAGGCGGGACCAAAGACCCAGAGCTCAACCCCCGCAAACACAACTAGGTGAGTACACACACACCCACACACACACACACACACACACAACCACACACACACACACACACACACACACACACACACACACACACACACACACACACACACACACACACACACACACAACCACCCACACCCACACACACACACACACACACACACACACACACACACATATACACTTGTCCCGATATACAAGAAAGGGGATAGACAGGAGGCACTGAACTACAGGCCAGTGTCCCTAACCTGCATACCATGCAAGCTGATGGAGAAGATTGTGCGAAAAAAACTAGTGGAGCATCTGGAGCGAAGGAACTTTGTAACACAGCATCAACATGGGTTCAGGGATGGCAGGTCCTGCCTCACAGGGTTACTTGAATTCTACGACCAGGCAACAAAAATAAGGCAAGAAAGAGAAGGGTGGGCAGACTGCATATTTTTGGATTGTCAGAAAGCCTTTGATACAGTGCCACACAAGAGGCTAGTGCGAAAGTTGGAGATGCAGGCTGGAGTGAGAGGGAAGGTACTCCGGTGGATAGAGGAATACCTAAGCAACAGGAGACAACGAGTCTGTGTGAGGGGTGAGGTCTCAGATTGGCGAGACGTCACAAGTGGAGTCCCGCAGGGGTCAGTCCTTGGACCTATACTGTTTCTGGTATATGTAAATGATCTCCCAGAGGGTATAGATTCGTTCCTCTCAATGTTTGCCGACGATGCAAAAATTATGAGGAGGATTGAAACAGAGGATGATAGTAGGAGGCTACAAGATGACCTGGATAGACTGAGTGAATGGTCCAACAAATGGCTGTTGAAGTTCAACCCGAGTAAATGCAAAGTAATGAAACTAGGCAGTGGAAACAGGAGGCCAGGCACAGGATACAGAATAGGAGATGAAGTACTTAATGAAACAGACAGAGAGAAAGATCTAGGAGTTGATATCACACCAAACCTGTCTCCTGAAGCCCACATAAAGAGAATAACGTCTGCGGCATATGCGAGGCTGGCTAACATCAGAACGGCGTTCAGGAACCTGTGTAAGGAATCATTCAGAATCTTGTACACCACATATGTAAGACCAATCCTGGAGTATGCGGCCCCAGCATGGAGCCCGTACCTTGTCAAGCACAAGACGAAGCTGGAAAAAGTCCAAAGGTATGCTACTAGACTAGTCCCAGAACTAAGAGGCATGAGTTATGAGGAAAGGCTGCGGGAAATGCACCTCACGACACTGGAAGACAGAAGAGTAAGGGGGGACATGATCACAACCTACAAAATCCTCAGGGGAATCGACCGGGTAAACAAGGACGAACTTTTCAACACTGGTGGGACGCGAACAAGGGGACACAGGTGGAAGCTGAGTACCCAAATGAGCCACAGAGACGTTAGAAAGAACTTTTTCAGTGTCAGAGTAGTTAGCAAATGGAATGCATTAGGAAGTGATGTGGTGGAGGCTGACTCCATTCACAGTTTCAAATGTAGATATGATAGAGCCCAATAGGCTCAGGAATCTGTACACCAGTTGATTGACGGTTGAGAGGCGGGACCAAAGAGCCAGAGCTCAACCCCCGCAAGCACAATTAGGTAAGTACAATTAGGCAATTAGGTAAGTACACACACACACACCCACACACACACACACACACACACACGCACACACACACACACACACACACAACCACCCACACACACACACACACACACACACACACACACACACACACACACCCACACACACACACACACACACACACACACACACACACACACACACACACACAACCACCCACACACAACCACCCACACACCCACACACACGCCCACACACACGCACACCCATACACACACACACACACACAACCACACACACACACACACACACACACACACACACACACACACACACACACACACACACACACACACACACACACACACCGACTACTCCCTCGGGTTCACTAGAAGGTCTAAATACCCTCAATGGCCACTATATTGGGCTATTTAGGATTCCAGCGACTATCCGTTAGCGAACACTTTCACTGATCTTGTTGGTAGTGGATCGGAGAGGCGGTGGAGGAGGAGGAGGTGGAGGAGGAGGAGGAGGTGGAGGTGGAGAAGGAGGTGGAGGAGGAGGTGGAGGTGGAGGTGGAGGTGGAGGTGGAGGAGGAGGAGGAGGTGGAGGTGGAGAAGGAGGTGGAGGAGGAGGTGGAGGTGGAGAAGGAGGTGGAGGAGGAGGAGAAACATGGGAAATGAAGAAAAGCAGCAGATGTGGTACACATTAAAGGATTGATTAAAAAGGTTAGAAGATGAGGGTAAGGAGAAAGAAACTTAGAGAAGAGGGTACCTAGCTAGTACAGGTCGTGGGCGGGTGCGTGGGTGTCCCATCACTACCCCTCACAGCACGCCCTCACTCCACCCACAGCACGCCCTCATTCCACCCACAGCACGCCCTCATTCCACCCACAGGACACTCTCACTCCTCCCACAGCACGCCCTCACTCCTCCCACAGTACGCCCTCACTCCTCCCACAGCACGCCCTCACTCCTCCCACAGCACGCCCTCACTCCTCCCACAGCACGCCCTCACTCCTCCCACAGCACGCCCTCACTCCACCTTCATCTTGCCCTTTTCTCGTGTCTCTCAGTCCATTCAGTATTCATCCCCACCCGCTATCATTATGATTTTTACTACCTTCACTTCTGTGTGTTTGTCTCTGTCTGTCTGTGTCTCTCTCTCTCTCTCTCTCTCTCTCTCTCTCTCTCTCTCTCTCTCTCTCTCTCTCTGGTCTCCTTAATATAACTCTCAGCCGAACATTTGCACCACCTCAGCCAGCTCCTCAGTGCAGTGTTTTATCATGGGTCAGACAAATAAAAAGGAAAGAGTGCTCTGGCACTTTTATTTCTGTTGGGTCTGTCAGACAACCTCGGTCCTCCATTTACATTTTTGTTAAAGAATATAAGTTAAATATAATTGTGTATACGCCTGTGTCTGTCTATCAGGGTAGAGTTTTAACTCTTGGGCCCCCCTTCTTCTGGTCTGTTGCTAATACAGAGACTCCAAACTAGCTTGTCTTACACACACTACATTCTTTACGGTCGTTATAATCCTCCAAATTATTGTTGTAGAGTTTCGTTTGTATTGTAGTGGAGCCCCCACGGTGGGGCTGCATACGTGAGGATTGGTCTAACGTAGGTAGTAAACAGTGTATAGAATGCCTCCTAAATGAGGTTCCTGATAATTAGTTTGATATTCACATATACCGCTAGCGCTGTTCTGTAATATAAATTCTCAGGTATTTTCCATTTGTCGTTTCTTGAAGGTGGTATACCTGTTCATTGTGTAGGCTACTAGTCTATTGGTCCTTATCGCGTTCCATCTCAATCTCATTACCTTATACTTATATTATTAAAATCATATAGCATTTATCGGATTCTATAGTCTTTGTATATCCCGACTCGACTCTTATTTTGGGATAATAGGATGTTATTCATCAAATAATCACAACAATGTGACCTTTCTTGTTCACAACTTTGTAAGTCACTTACTTAATGGGATCTACTTAAGTAAGTATTGAACTCGTCGTTCAATACTTGACTACGTTCGAAGTAATGATTCGAAGCACTCACTTCCAGGCCTTAGTGTGGACACTTTCTAAATCACCTGTAAGGAAACCATCTCACCTAATCTGACCTAACTATGCTTAAACCTTGAGATCACTGTACAAACTGATACCTCACAGTGGCTATAGTTACGTGTTGAATGACTTTCGGCAATATAGTTGTATCATCCGAGGGCCGCTGTGCTCAGGCACTGATGATCTGGTCCCACACCAAGGTGGTTCCGAGGCAGATGAGGACGCCGAGTGGATGGAACTGGAACAGAGATGGATTTCCGGAACTCTGGAGTAGATGGAACAGAGATGGAACTCAGTAACTCTGGAGTGGATGGAACAGAGATGGAACTCTGAAGCTCTGGATTAGATGGAACAGAGATGAAACTCTGAGGCTCTAGAATGGATGGAACAGAGATGAAACTCTGAGGCTCTAGAATGGATGGAACAGAGATGAAACGATGACTGCCGACCTATCCTTGCGTGGATAGGGGGTCGCATGGTCACAGCCTATTAGCTATCCTAGGTCACGTGATCTCGTGACGTCAGAACAGTGCTACCCTCCATATTATTTAAGCACAGTAACGCACACCATCTCAAAGCACCCTAATAACGACGCAATTGGTACATATTGTCATGAACACAGTGTGTATCTTGGCTCTCAGAGCCGGCCGTTCTCCTGGTGTGCCACAACGTCCAGAATACAACCTCCTAACCTAATCAGGAACGAACGAACCCAAGCAACCCACCTAACTATAAGCAACCCCCATGAATGGAAAACGTCGATATCTGTCATTCGTTACTTTCCATAGTAAGTCGAATTTTAGACGTTGGTTGCCTTAACGTCTAAAATGCGACCTATTCCCGCCAAACACACACCGAAACTACGACGTTGGTACAACGTTCGAACAAGTTTTAACACCTCCTAACCAGTTATAACAACCAATATAGCAAGTTGTAAAAACGTTCTAATACGTCATAAACACGTTAAGCCAAGATTTAACAACTTTATTACAAGTTTTAATAAGCGGAAAATAGAGACAGTTTCGGTTTGTGTTTCCAGGGTTCGTGGCGAGGTAAAGTTGATCAAGGGATTGAGAGGGATTGCAGTGTCATACACCCACTGAGTTATACACATAGAAGTCAATTACTGCATATATTGAAAAAATATTTATGTGCGGCACAATGTTAATTTGACCTCATACTTCAGTATCATACTACGGGTCACTTTCACACAAACGGCGGAGTATGTTAAGAAAACAGTTACTGCTTCGCTCCTGTGCCAGGTAAGTCCACTACCGGCTCACCATAGCCGTGCTACTTGCCCTGCTCCTGTGCCAGGTAAGTCCACTACGGGCTCACCATAGCCGTGCTACTTGCTCTGCTCCTGTGCCATATAAGTCCACTACGGGCTCACCATAGCCCGTGCTACTTGCCCTGCTCCTCTGCCAGGTAAGTCCACTACCGGCTTACCATAGCCCGTGCTACTTGCCCTGCTCCTGTGCCAGGTAAGTCCACTACGGGCTCACCATAGCCGTGCTACTTGCTCTGCTCCTGTGCCAGGTAAGTCCACTACGGGCTCACCATAGCCCGTACTACTTGTAACTTATACTTCCGAGTAGCTGAATCTAATATACCACCTCCCACCACCTAGTAGATACTCCAGTGGTGAGTCGCTGCTGCTTGCTTGCCTTCCGTAGGCTACCGAGGAAGATAGTGCACTTTCAAACTCAATTTCAACTCCTTTTAAACTGTATATAGCAATGCCACCTGAAATTTTCTTGCTCGTCAAATCCTATAATAAGTTTACAAATTTACTGAAAAATAAGAATACCTGGAGTATACCTGTTGAAGGTTCCGAGAGATCTTCTATTCTAGATCTAGAAGATCTTCTGATCTAGAAGGCTGTTGCTGGATGCGGCCCGCATGCCCAAATCCCCCATTTCAGTTGATCCGGAACTTCCTGCAGAAACTTATATAATTGTTTTCAGAACCTGTTCACTTTTGTTTCCCCAATAATTCTTATATTTGTTGGGTGGAGATTGGACAGCCGAGGATGTCTGGGGTTCATATAGTTAGTGTGTGTAGGGCTTCCACTCTGGTCTCTGAGTAGGGCTTCCACTCTGGTCTCTGAGTAGGGCTTCCACTCTGGTCTCTGAGTAGGGCTTCCACTCTGGTCTCTGAGTAGGGCTCCCACTCTGGTATCTGAGTAGGGCTTCCACTCTGGTCTCTGAGTAGGGCTATCAATCTGGTCTCTGAGCAGGGCTTCCACTCTGGTATCTGAGTAGGGCTCCTCTACTCTTCACTTGGTCTGTTCTGAGATTCCTATCATATCCTTCTCTCCAGTAAGGTGGTGTATTTTTCTGACCTTCCAGTCTCTTCCGTGTATATATTATGTGACATCTCTCTCGTCACCCTCTGAGAGAGAACATTTTGAGAGCCTTGAAACGGTCCCAATAATTCGTTAATTCGTCCCAATAATTCGTTAGTTCGTCCCAATAATTCGTTAATTCGTCCCAATAATTCGTTAGTTCGTCCCAATAATTCGTCCCAATAATTCGTTAATTCGTCCCAATAATTCGTTAATTCGTCCCAATAATTCGTTAATTCGTCCCAATAATTCGTTAGTTCGTCCCAATAATTCGTTAATTCGTCCCAATAATTCTTTAGTTCGTCCCAATAATGTTCTCTGTGTTACCTCTATTTCAGCAATCTCTCTCTCTCTCTTGCTCTGATCAGACACTTGAGTATTGAGCAGTGTTCGTGGAGGAAAAAATGCACCAGGGGTTTGAAAAGTAACATTTTGTTGGACTCCCTTCTGGATGGATTATGAGAAAGTTCTCATAATCCATCCAGTCATTTTCCTGGTGATGCAACGGTGTATTTGTTATGCTCACTGAGTTATGTATATGAATACGTATGAGCTATGTATTTGTTAGTTCATCTGATCTCATTGTTCCCAAATACTTTGCATGTCGTTCTTTTATACTCCAAGGAAGTCTAATAGGGTCTTGTATTTCGTTTAATTTCTTAAGTTTATCACGAAGCGTTTGGAATTGATTTTCCACTGTTAAAATTCATGCTATTTTGTATTTCCCAGTTGTGGACTCTATTGATATCGGTTTATTGATTTTCAATGTCTTTCTTAAAGGCCATTTTCATGAGGATATTTATCTCGTCTGCTGAGGAGGACAGGAAGGTGTGAAGCTATAATTGTTTTGTCAATATTTAATATGAGAATTAAACAATCTCAGTGGTACAAGGACCGTGCCCTAGGGTACAGAGGTACCCTGAGGTACAGAGGGATCCTGGGGTATAGAGATACCCTGGGGTACAAAGGTACCCTGGGATACAGAGATACCCTGGGGAACAAAGGTACCCTGGGGTACACAGTGTTCGAACTTTATTTAATTTGATCCACTCTTTCTCTCTGCAACCTGTATGACCGGAATTGAAAATTCATCGTTGCAGTGTTCCTGATGGCATCATGGAGACTAAATTTGAATATTATTTTCAAATGAAGTAAAAAAAAATAAACGCATTTTTTTCCTCTAGTGTTTTGCTATGAGTTCGTTCATTGTTTCAGATGTGATGAATTAACACCAGTTTAAACTTAACAAAAATTAAAATGCTGGAAAAATGACTGAAGACAAAACTGATGATCACTTTCACAATTGAATATCCTAATATTAAATAGGAAACTGAGGGATTCTGAAGTTGGAACTTTAATGCTAGCAGCTAAACTTGAACCTTCAAGCATAACCAAGAGTTTGAACTTTCACGAATCACGCCGTGTTAAGCGTGAACCTTCACGAATTACGCCGAGTTAAGTCTGAACCTTCACGAATCACGCCGTGTTAAGTCTGAACCTTCACGAATCACGCCGTGTTAAGCCTGAACCTTCACGAATCATGCCGTATTAAGCCTGAACCTTCACGAATCACGCCGTGTTAAGCCTGAACCTTCACGAATCACGCCGTGTTAAGCCTGAACCTTCATGAATCACGCCGTGTTAAGCGTGAACCTTCACGAATCACGCCGTGTTCAAGTCTGAACCCTCACGAATCACGCCGTGTTAAGCCTGAACCTTCACGAATCACGCCGTGTTAAGTCTGAACCTTCACGAATCACGCCGTGTTAAGTCTGAACCTTCACGAATCACGCCGTGTTAAGTCTGAACCTTCACGAATAAGGACCAGCCGCTGAACTTGTATAATAAGCCGGGGCAATATAATGACAACGGCCTCTCTATCACAGCCGTATAGATGCCAAGTTTATGGACGCTGGCAGTAACCATGGAGGGGAATTATTGGCTTATGACTTCTTTATATGTTCTTTATGTGGCTGCCTCCTCGGTTATGTGTTGACGGCCGACCCCTCGTCACCCGAGGCCGACCCCTCGTCACCCGAGGCCGACCCCTCGTCACCCGAGGCCGACCCCTCGTCACCCGAGGCCGACCCCTCGTCACCCGAGGCCGACCCCTCGTCACCCGAGGCCGACCCCTCGTCACCCGAGGCCGACCCCTCGTCACCCGAGGCCGACCCCTCGTCACCCGAGGCCGACCCCGTCGTCACCCAAGTCCGACCCGTCGTCACCCAAGGCCGACCCGTCAGTCACCCAAGGCCGACCCCTCGTCACCCGAGGACCGACCCCTCGTCACCCGAGGCCGACCCCTCGTCACCCAGCGCTCAGGGAATAATGAAAGATTTGAAGCGGAGTTTTGATCGAACGCTCGGGCGAGCGATTTCTTTCGGGGCTTGAGTCCCAGACTAGGAGGAAAACCTACCGTCCAGTCCAAGTGACTGGACTGGTAAAGGGACGCTCTTGCTTCTTGCGGGTCGTCGTTCAATCCCCCGACCGTCCAAATGACTGGGCACTATTCCTTGCCTCCGGACTATCGCAAATCCTTATCCACATCCTTTTCCACGTGCTGTATAGTCATAATGGCTTAGTGATTTCTTCTCATTATGACCTTACCATACCTCAACTGTCCGCCCCTGTTCACTCAGCAGTAACTGCGGACCAGGTTGTAACCTAAATTGGGGATCGTGTTTCAGGGAAAACTGGTTAAGGATGAGATACGAGAAGGAAAAGCCCTCAGCGTGCTAAAAGGAGTCAGGAGTCGTTTCCTCCGGTACCAACTTTTATATACAGAACACAAATAAAGAAAGCAACGAGGCCAGAGCTAAAGCTAATGTGAATTTAATTAAAGAAAATTAAGGAAAAATGTATCCGAAGAAACAATGTGGATCTTGATGAAAGACATATAAACATATGACCTAAATTAGCTCTGCAGTAGGCCTACTAGAATATATGAATAATCTCCTGTTTTCACCCATTTATTTTTTGTTCGATTTGTCGGGGTCAGGAAGACTATATATCTATATAATTAAAAATGTAAATCGACTTGAGAATGGTCCAGGACGGACCGAAACGTCGTCGTCCCTTCACCTTCTAGTGTGTGGTCTGGTCAAATTACTTTAGCCACGTTATTGTGACTCATCGCCTGCATAAAAATGTAAATCTTCGTTTGTTCAAAACCGCTAATCTTAGAAAGTTCTTCACTGATTGCCTTGAAATTTTCACACATCGTTCCAGTCGCATCCGAGCAGGTTTTTATATACATACTATATAGATGTCACATATGTGACGGGAAAAACATACTTTTTCGAAAAACTGTGTTTTTAAGTGTTTTTCATGTGAGGGAAATCTTCAAATCCTCTTTACTGATTGCTTTGAAATTTTGTCACAACGTTGCTTTCGAGTATGCGCGTGTTTTTATATGCCTACTATATACATGCCTCACCTGTGACAGGAATAATCATGCTTTTTTTTAAAACAGCGCCATCTGTTGCATGTAATAGCAAAACATCCTATTCTAAATATGTTATGATTCCATTTCAGTGTTTCCGATAGTATTGATAAATTAAATTTTCATTAATTTCGATTTATTTTCATTTTGATTTAATTATTTTGTGTGATTTTGCGTTGGAATTGAGCTGTGTTGTTTACCATACCGTTCATTTCATAAGTATAAGTTTATAGGCCACACCTGGGACAGGTAAAAACATTCTTTTTTTTTTTTAAATACAGCGCCATCTGTTCCACGTAAGAGTAACACATGCTATACTAGAAATATTACGATTCCATTTCAATGTTTCTG
This sequence comes from Procambarus clarkii, assembly GCF_040958095.1. NCBI lineage: Eukaryota > Metazoa > Arthropoda > Malacostraca > Decapoda > Cambaridae > Procambarus > Procambarus clarkii. The sequence continues at coordinate 19,441,369 of NC_091165.1, forward strand.
ATTTCATTTATAAATTGAATTTTCATAGATTTCCATTTATTTTCATTTTGATTGAATTATTTTGTGTGACATTGCGTTGGAATTCAACTGTGTTGTTTACCATACCGTTCATTTCGTGAGTATAGTTTATTTTTGTATTTTTTTCATTGTTTTTAGTTCGTTTAACGTTTTTTCTTATAATTCAGTGATAGGAACATCAGATCATTTGATGTTCCCAATTTTCTGATGGCAACAACAGATCATTTGGAAACTCATCGGACAAGGAAGTGGGGAAAATGAGGGGACGGGAGTGGGGAATTGTGGGGATGACAAGGGGGCAGCGGAGGGGGTAATGGTGGGGAGAACGAGGGGACGTGGGAGTTGGGGATGGTGGGAACGAGGGGTCAGGGGAATGGAGAATGGTGGGGAGGACGAGGGGACGGGGGAGGGGAGAATGGTAGGGAGGACGAAGAGATGGGGGAGTGGGAGATAGTGGGAAGGACTAGGAGATGGTGGAGGGGAAAATGGTTAGGAGGACTTGCTAGATCGCATGGATTCACAGGCTTCTTGTTAAATAAAGCGACTTAAATTTTACTGCTTGCCAAATCGTGAGAACTGGGTGAGAGATGTGCTCCGTTCTTAGCTCCGGGACTACACTGGCAACCCTCCATGCTACAGAGACAACTCAACAATGTACTGATCTATTTATCCATTAAAAGATCTGAAGGGGCTTTTAAGTGGTCATTACTTGTGTATTAAATGTTTGGTTTAGTGTATATCAAAAATATTTGTTCTATGATCCTTAAGTGATTTTTGGATGAATATCAAGTAAAAAAATACTTAAAGTTGCAAGAGGCTTAAAACATATGAGGAGAAAGATACTAGAAAGTAGCCCAGGAGAGTAAAGAAAGATTCGAAACGAACGAACACTAGATAAAAAGAATATTGAAGAAAAATAATATAAAACTTGGTATAGAATCAAATAAAAATGCACAAAAAATATCATAATTGACTTAAACTAAAACATTATGATTATAATTTTAAATGGCATTAAATTATAGATAAAAAAAAACTCATAGAGACGGTCCATGGGTTATAAAAGTGAAGTGGAGTTGGGTAGTAACCCGAGGACGACCCGGGGACGACCCGGGGACGACCCGGGGACTCGCTTCCTGTATTTATGACTCCTGTGATGTCCTTCTCGTGTCCCCAGTACCTCATTTGCTCGGTATTAAGAGTTCAAGTTAATGGTTTGATGTTACTGATACTCAAGGTGGTGGTGGAGGTGCAGGTGGTGGTAGTGGTGGTGGTGGTGGTGTGGTGTAGATGGCATTGATGGTACAAGTATAGTGGTTATGGTGTAAGTGGCAGAGATGGTAGTGCAAGTGGTGGTGGTGCTGTTGGTTATGGTGATAGAGCTTATCAAGAGGGAGTAGTAGAACAACAGGAGTACACCTACATCGCGTCAGGCTTGGATGCGACGGAGGGAACAAGTAGAACAGAAACAAGAAACACTTATGCAGGCGATGAGTCACAATAACGTGGCTGAAGTATGTTGACCAGACCACACACTAGAAATTGAAGGGACGACTACGTTTCGGTCCGTCCTGGACCATTCTCAAGATCGACTTGAGAATGGTCCAGGACGAACCGAAACGTCGTCGTCCCTTCAATTTCTAGTGTGTGTTCTGGTCAACAAAGAAACACTTAGTGGGCCAGCCAGAGGCTTAGGGCCCGCGCAGGAATACCCCTGCAAAAAAAAAGTGCTTATATCACAATAACCAAAATTATCACTTTCTTATAACTGCAAGAAAGTGATGTGTAGCTCCTGGTGCCCCGCCAACTTGCCGTCTTGTACCTGTTACTTTATGTTTTCATTATTGTGGCGTGCGAAATCTTTAATGAATCTGGCTTTAAAATTCTGGATGGAGGTGGCTTCCACAACTTCTGCTTTCAGTGCACTCGTATGTACTGTACTCGTACATACGAGTACAGTATGTACTCGTACTGTTGTACGAGTACAACACTCGTACCGTGAACCCGTTCACGGTACGAGTGTTGCCTTACTGTGTTGTGTTGTCGTCGAATCATTTGAGAATCCAGCTTCTACCTATGTCTTTTTGTCCTACTTTCTCGAAATATATAAAGAGTCTTTCCTTGTCTACCTACACAACCACTTGAGCTGGACGGTTGAGCGACGGTCTCGCCTCATGCAGGTCGACGTTCAATCCCCCGACCGTCCAAGTGGTTGGGCACCATTCCTTCCCTCCGTCCCATCCCAAACCCTTATCCAGGTTCTTTCCAAGTGCTATATTGTCTTAATGGCTTGGCGCTTTGTTCTGAAATTTACCTTACCTTTCCTTATTTACCTTGAATATTCTTTTCAGTATCTTGTGTGTTGTGATCATATCCACCGTGTCTTCTTTCCCCTTGGGTGACGAGACTTCCTTGCATAAACCTCTCTGTTTGGGCTCCAATCTCGTTGCAAACCACTCGGCTATTAAAATTTGCGTTCTGTACTTCACAAGATGCGAATTTCAGGCCGGTTCTTCACAGTCCAATATCGGTTTAAAATAGACTGTAAATTACACTGAGTCTGAATCCAGGCTTTCAAATGACGTTCCAATGTTTGTCAGCTTTCCATATGCTGGCGATGTTACCCTGTTTATGTGTTCCTCCTTGCCTTACCTTGCGTTACCTTGCGTTACCTTGCGGTGTTAGTGTTTAAATTATATAAATTCTTAAAGCTGTTTCCGAATACTGTTATTTTCCCCAAAAGATGTTGATTAATTTTACTCCTCTTTCTCCCTTTCTCATGTATAATACCTTGCATTTGATGGGGGTTGAATTCTAGCAGCCATTTGTCTGCCCACTCTTAGTATTTTTCAAGGTCTTCCTGTAATCTTCTGCACGCCTCGATTTTTACATTCCTCGTTAGCTTTGTATCGTCTGTTAATATTAACATGAACGAGCTTTTTCCCCTCGAATGGTGG
>NC_091165.1:19446840-19454340 GCF_040958095.1 Procambarus clarkii
TCCTCTCCCACTGGTACACCACTGGCTGGCACTACACCACACCCACTGGTAGACCACTGGCTGGCACTACACCACACCCACTGGTAGACCACTGGCTGGCACTACACCACACCCACTGGTACACCACTGGCTGGCACTACACCACACCCACTGGTAGACCACTGGCTGGCACTACACCACACCCACTGGTACACCACTGGCTGGCACTACACCACACCCACTGGTAGACCACTGGCTGGCACTACACCACACCCACTGGTACACCACTGGCTGGCACTACACCACACCCACTGGTACACCACTGGCTGGCACTACATCACACCCACTGGTACACCACGGGCTGGCACTACACCCCACCCACTGGCACACGACTGGCTGGCACTACACCACACCCACTGGTACACCACTGGCTGGCACTACACCACAACCACTGGCACACCACTAACTAGCACTACACCACACCCACCGACACACCACTGGCTGGCACTACACCACACCCACTGACACACCACTGGCTGGCACTACACCACACCCACTGACACACCACTAACTAGCACTACACCACAACCACTGACACACCACTAACTAGCACTACACCACAACCACTGGCGCACCACTAACTAGCACTACACCACAACCACTGACACACCACTAACTAGCACTACACCACAACCACTGGCGCACCACTAACTAGCACTACACCACACCCACCGACACACCACTAACTAGCACTACACCACAACCACTGGCGCACCACTAACTAGCACTACACCACAACCACTGGCACACCACTAACTAGCACTACACCACAACCACTGACGCACCACTAACTAGCACTACACCACACCCACTGGCGCACCACTAACTAGCACTACACCACAACCACTGGCGCACCACTAACTAGCACTACACCACACCCACACCGCTACTCTCGAGGAAGTCACAACACTGTTGAATAAATCAGAGCAGCGACTCTCTGCTCTACTCTCACCTCCCGACTTCCTGACTGTCTTCTCTGCCCCTTTGGGCTTGAATAACCTACATTCCCTTGGAAACGAAGAAATATGACAGTGTTGTAACTGGTGGAATATTTCCTGCGAAGGCGGAAAAGGCAGACTAGAGTTACTCTCTCTAAGACAGGCAGAAGATGGAATATGTTTTGGCCAAAAAACAAAAGTATGCTGTCTTCACATCAATGTTGTTAGTCTTCATATCACCAGCTCCACAGTCTGTTCTCATATGTCAGTCTATAGACTTTCCTCATATCTCAGCTCTTAGTCTGTCCTCATATCTCAGCTCTTAGTACGTCCTCATATCTCAGCTTCATAGTCTGTCCTCATATCCCAGCTCATGGCCTGGTCTCATTTCTTACCTCTAAGTCTGCCCTTATATGACTTCCAAACATACTGAGTAGTATAGCATGTTATCCTGGTAGTTACCTACTACCTTTATATATATATATATATATATATATATATATATATATATATATATATATATATATATATATATATATATATATATATATATCAACCTGCAGCTTCCACGAGGGTTCGAGCAAATTAGCTTGTATCCCAATTGCCTGTGGAATGAAAGGCATTAACTAATTGTATTATTCTGCACAAGTGGCGTCCTCGACGATCACCACGTGACGCCGGATGGGTCCTCGACGCTCCTCTCGTCTTCAAAACAACATTTTCCACCGAAGGCCGCATCATCCCGCAGCCTCTCTCTCTCTCTCTCTCTCTCTCTCTCTCTCTCTCTCTCTCTCTCTCTCTCTCTCTCTCTCTCTCTCTCTCTCTCTCTCTCTCTCTCTCTTTCTCTCTCTCTCTCTCTCTCTCTCTCTCTCTCTCTCTCTCTCTCTCTCTCTCTCTCTCTCTCTCTCTCTCTCTCTCTCTCTCTCTCACTAACGGATGAGAGGCGATTGGCATCCTAGTCAGTCTGATGGACCTCATAACTCACCTTCTCCTTCACTCTATACCCAGGTGGGGGGGGGGGGGGGACTGGTTATGTGTTGTGGTGGTGGTTTGGGTTGATGTTGTTGTTTTGGGTTGATTGAGTTTTTTTTTGTTTTGGTTCATGGGAGGGGGGGTTGTTGTTTTGGTTGATGGGGGTTGTTGTTTTGGTTGATGGGGGTTTTTGTTTTGGTTGATGGGGGGTTGTTGTTTTAGTTGATGGGGGGTTGTTGTTTTGGTTGATAGGGGTTGTTGTTTTGGTTGATGGGGGGTTGTTGTTTTGGTTGATGGGGTTGTTGTTTCGGTTGATGGGGAGTTGTTGTTTTGGTTGATGGGGGTTGTTGTTTTGGTTGATAGGGGTTGTTGTTTTGGTTGATAGGGGTTGTTGTTTCGGTTGATGGGGGATTGTTGTTTTGGTTGATGGGGAGTTGATGTTTTGGTTGATGATGGGTTGGTGTTTTGGTTGATAGGGGTTGTTGTTTTGGTTGATAGGGGTTGTTGTTTCGGTTGATGGGGGTTGTTGTTTCGGTTGACGGGGGGTTTGTTGTTTTGGTTGATGGGGGTTGTTGTTTCGGTTGATGGGGGTTGTTGTTTTGGTTGATGGGGGGTTTGTTGTTTTGGTTGATGGGGGTTGTTGTTTCGGTTGATGGGGGTTGTTGTTTTGGTTGATGGAAGGGTTGATGTTTTGGTTGATGATGGGTTGTTGTTTTGGTTGATGCGGGTTGTTGTTTCGGTTGATGGGGGTTGTTGTTTTGGTTGATGGGGGGGTTGTTGTTTTGGTTGATGGGGGTTGTTGTTTTGGTTGATAGGGGTTGTTGTTTTGGTTGATGGGGGTTGTTGTTTCGGTTGATGGGGGTTGTTGTTTCGGTTGATGGGGGTTGTTGTTTTGGTTGATGGGGGTTGTTGTTTTGGTTGATGGGGGTTGTTGTTTCGGTTGATGGGGTTGTTGTTTCGGTTGACGGGAGGTTGTTGTTTTGGTTGATGGGGGTTTGTTGTTTTGGTTGATGGGGGTTGTTGTTTCGGTTGATGGGGTTGTTGTTTCGGTTGATGGGGGTTTGTTGTTTTGGTTGATGGGGGTTGTTGTTTTGGTTGATGGGGGTTTGTTGTTTTGGTTGATGGGGGTTGTTGTTTTGGTTGATGGGGGGTTGTTGTTTTGGTTGATGGGGGGGTTGTTGTTTTGGTTGATGGGGGTTGTTGTTTTGGTTGATGGGGGGGTTGTTGTTTTGGTTGATGATGGGTTGTTGTTTTGGTTGATAGGGAGGTTGTTGCTTTGGTTGATGGGGGTTGTTGTTTTGGTTGATGGTGGTTGTTGTTTTGGTTGATGATGGGTTGTTGTTTTGGTTGATGGTGGTTGTTGTTTTGGTTGATGATGGGTTGTTGTTTTGGTTGATGGGGGGTTGTTATTGTGGTTAATGTTGTTGCTGTTGTGGTTGATATTGTTGTTGTTTTGGTTGATAATGGTGGTGTTGTATTATTGTATGCTGTAGTTAATGCCGTTTTTTTTTTGGTTGTAGTAATGATGTTATTTTTGTAGTTGTGCTTAATGCTGTTGTTTTGTGGTTGTGTTTAATGCTTCTGTTTTGTGATTGATAAGTTTATTGTACTGTGGTTGGTGTTGTTTTTGTTATTGTGGTTGTTGTTCCTATTGTTGTGATTGTTACTGTTGTTGTTGTTGTTGTTGTAGTTGTTGTAGTTGTGAGAGTTCTTATAGGTGTTGCTGTTGGTAATGTTGCATTTATTGTTGATGAAGCTGTTGCAACCTTGGTGTAGTTTTGTTGTTGTTATTGTTGATGAGGTTGTTACAACGTTGGTGTAGTTTTTGTTGTTACAACGTTGGTGTTGTTTTGTTGTTACAACCTTGGTGTAGTTTTGTTGTTACAACGTTGGTGTAGTTTTGTTGTTACAACCTTGGTGTAGTTTTGTTGTTACAACCTTGGTGTAGTTTTGTTGTTACAACCTTGGTGTAGTTTTGTTGTTACAACCTTGGTGTAGTTTTGTTGCTGTTCTTGTTTCTTTTCTTATTTTTTTGTACTGTTGCTGTTGTTGCTTCCTTTTTAGTGTTTATGTTTTTCAATGTGTTGTGTTTGTTGGTCTTGGGTTCCTTGCCGCTTCGGTTGTTCGAAATGTTTTGTTTGTTCCCCTTGAGTTCTTGTTTTTGCTCTTTGTTTTTTGTTGATTGTTTTGTTGTTGTTTATGTTTGATTATTTTGTTTACGTTTAGTGAGTTATTTTTCGCATTTGTTTGTCATATGATAGCATTATTTTTGTTTTGTTTTTATTTGTTTGTTCTTATATTTACTCGTCACATAAATATCGTTATATTTTTCCGTTACTCCTCCGTTCTCTTATCTCCTATCTTTATCACCACTCATCTCTCTCAACTGTTCATTTCTCACTGCTCTCCCTCTCTCTGTCTCTCTTAACTGCGTCTCTGATACTTGTCTCATCACTAATGACATTATAATCCTCACCACCACCACCACCACCACTACCACCACTACTACCACCCTATGTCACTACCACCAGCACCTTATTCCCCCAATCTCCACCAAATTATGCCACTACCACCACCACCGGTTAGGGAGCCGGTCGGCCGAGCGGACAGCACGCTGGACTTGTGATCCTGTGGTCCTGGGTTCGATCCCAGGTGCCGGCGAGAAACATTGGGCAGAGTTTCTTTCACCCTATGCCCCTGTTACCTAGCAGTAAAATAGGTACCTGGGTGTTAGTCAGCTGTCACGGGCTGCTTCCTGGGGATGGAGGCCTGGTCGAGGACCGGGCCGCGGGGACACTAAAAAGCCCCGAAATCATCTCAAGATAACCTCAAGATAACCACCACCACCACCCTATTCCACTACAACCACCACCATCATATGCCACTACCTACGCAACTACCTCTTTCTCTCATTCCCCCTACCACCACTTCCTCCTACTAACATCACAAATCACCACCATTATATCTTATTATCATCACCACCACGACTATCTCCCACCACCATCACCACCAACACCACCACCGCCTCCCACTGAAATATGCTGAACTCTGTAAATATTATATGAATACTGGAACACTTGATGATAGATTGGACTTGTACCCAAGATTGACTATGTAATACATCTGTTTTCAGTTGCATGTATGCCTTGGGACCATTCAGGCTTGTTCGCATTTGTGTTCCTCACGTGTGCCCCCAAAGAATGAGGTGATTTGATAAAATACTATGCCCAAGATTACCATCAGAGTGCTGGCGGATACTGAATTAAATGTTTAACAGATCCCTAACCCTGTCAATAGAGGACAGAAGAAAATGTACATATATGCTGGTTAGCATTGTAAATGTCTGGCAACGTTTGTGGTAGAAAACAAAAATTCGATCACCACCAACACAACCACAGTCTCCTCCTCTTCCACAGACACCACCACCACCTCCACTCAAACACCCTCGTCAACCCCCCCCCCCCTCACACCCCCCCACCAATCACACCCCAATACAACACCAGTCTACCTGTCCCCACCCACCTTCCAAGGGGCACCGCGTAAGCCAAGTAAAAATCCGAGGAAATTGCTGTCTCATGCACAATATTTTTGGCGTGCAAAGTCTCAGTATTTTTAAGATCTATTTCTTTCCTCTTCAAGTTTTAACTGTCTCGCTTTTGTCATATATGATGGAAGGGGAAATAATGGAAGGGAAGAAAGGGACGGGCAAGGAGATGTGATAGGAAAAAAAGGAGTAATAACAAGGAAATATTTGATTACAGCTGACGATTTCCTTTTTGATATTTTCAATTCGATGTGATTTTATATATATATATATATATATATATATATATATATATATATATATATATATATATATATATATATATATATATATGTATATGTATATCATATCCATTTTGGTTAAAAACTAGTCCTTAACTGTAGAGATCACCGAACAGTTGACTGTTGTTTAAGGTCAATTGATGGGTGTCTAATGTGACGGGTCTCTTCCATCTGGTTAAATAAAACAGTGCCTCAAACTGCTGGATGCTTGACACTAAATTGAGCGACACTTATTGGGAGAAGTTCATGAATAACGATGGTACGTGTGTGTGTGTGTGTGTGTGTGTGTGTGTGTGTGTGTGTGTGTGTGTGTGTGTGTGTATGTGTGTGTGTGTGTGTGTGTGTGTGTGTGTGTGTGTGTGTGTGTGTGTGTGTGTGTGTATGTGTGTGTGTGTGTGTGTGTGTGTGTGTGTATGTGTGTGTGTGTGTGTGTGTGTGTGTGTGTGTGTATGTGTGTGTGTGTGTGTGTGTGTGTGTATGTGTGTGTGTGTGTGTGTGTGTGTGTGTGTGTATGTGTGTGTGTGTGTGTGTGTGTGTGTGTATGTGTGTGTGTGTGTGTGTGTGTGTGTATGTGTGTGTGTGTGTGTGTGTGTGTGTGTGTGTGTGTGTGTGTATGTGTGTGTATGTGTGTGTGTGTGTGTGTGTGTGTGTGTGTGTGTGTGTGTGTGTGTGTGTGTGTGCAGCCTCGTTTGATCACTGGTGTCTTCAACGATGTCCAGTCAGTTCATAGCTCGGGCAGTAATGTAGATGTTCCAGGTGTATTGGTCTTGAAGATGGCAGAATGTTAGCTGTGTGTTAGCAGTGGCTGTTGATAGTTGGTTGAGTTTGTTTGATGTGTAGTGCTTCGGCGATGTCTTAATCTTCTGTTGTCGTTGTTGTTGTATATGGCGATTATATATGTGTTGTTTGTAAGGATATCTCTGGTAGTGATCTGGTTATCTGTGAAGATTACAAGTTCTTTGAACATTTAATTCCCAAACATTCACTAGAGAGAAGAGCTGCCATCTATGCTGTAGAGGGAAGGGCTGCCAACCCATCTTACAGGGGGTAGGGCTGCCACCTATCCTCCAGAGGGAAGGACTACCACCCATCCTCCAGAAAGAAGGGCTACCAAGAATCCTCCAGAAAAAATGAACAGTTATTCATCCTCCACAGAGAGAGAAAGTTTGCCACCTATTCTCCAGATTGAGATGCTGCCATCCATCCTCCATAGAGAAGGGCTGCCATCCATCCTCCACAAAGAAGGGCTGCCATCCATCCTTCAGATAGTATGGCTGCCATTTACACCCTCCTATGGTTCAGGGCACAAGCTTAAGGCGACGACTGACGATCAAAGGATAAAGCTGTCGTCTCCTTCAAAGGCATTCTTGAGCGTCAATATTTAAGAGTGTTTTGTTAGCGGCTCTTCCAGGGATTAGGGAAGATGAGGGGCGTATCAGGGGGGTGTGAGTGAGGGTCAGGGGGTGTGAGTGAAGGTCAGGGGGTGTGAGTGAAGGTCAGGGGGTGTGAGTGAAGGTCAAGGGGTGTGAGTGAAGGTCAGGGGGTGTGAGTGAAGGTCAGGGGGTGTGAGTGAAGGTCAGGGGGTGTGAGTGAGAGCCAGGGGGGGGGGGGTGTGAGTGAGGGTCAAGGGGTGTGAGTGAAGGTCAGGGGGTGAGAGTGAAGGTCAGGGGGTGTGAGTGAGGGTCAGGGGGTGTGAGTGAAGGTCAGGGGGTGTGAGTGAGAGCCA
>NC_091165.1:19459340-19486840 GCF_040958095.1 Procambarus clarkii
TGCATTTATTGGGATTTATTACGATTCGATGTGTTTAAGCGTTCTGTATTCTAGAATTGACAGCGATTATTCATTCACTGTTATTATCTTTTCCTTGGAGCGTTTCGCCATCCGTTCCATTGTTTCTGTCTGCATCTGTCCTGTACCATTGCCACTGTCTTCCTGTCTCTCCTTCCTTCCGTCCGTCTGTCTCATTTCTTAAATTTGTCTTTGTTCCATTCACTTTTTATGTCAATCTGTGTCTCCCCTCACTGTACCCCTCTGCCTTACACTCCCCTCCTGCTCTCTCTCCCATTCACTTCTGCGTCTCTCTCTGGCTCTGCTCCCTCCGTCCCACTTCCTCTCCTCTGTCTCTTTCCCTCCGGGGTCTCAATCCCTCATTCAGGAACTGAGTAATTCCGAACGCTCTCCCACGCCGGCGGTAAGAGGACGGGTTGGCTTGTCGCCACCGTCGCGAAGACGGCATCTTGGAAACCTTGTTTCCCTCCTGAAGTGTCGAGGTGACAGGTTCTTCCCTGCCGGTCGCTGCTCCATTCTGTCAAGAGCTGCCGTCACTTCACTGTCCTTGGTCGAGGGTGACACCTCCTCTCTAGTGATCAATGATCAACACTCGCAAACTATTGCCGTAAACTCTCATATATTTATATATGTGTGTATAATGTCAATATTTCAGCAACTATTGTTCTTAATGGCATAGTTTCCAATCGTTTTTCTTTCTGACTGGATCCTCCCTCACTCAAGGGAGTAAAGCAACGTTTAAGATGCTCGTTAGTAACTGTGGTCAAGCCACTGTTTATAAAGATCATGCCAACCTCTGCAAAGGGTAGTTAATGCTTCAGGCCTGTATGATATACACACACACTCCTGCCTTGTTGTATAACCCCCCCATCCCTTGTATTTTCGTTTATATGTCGATTTGTCACAGTTATTTTTGTTTTTGTTTTGAAGTTGTGACAACCTCCCCTCCCCCCTCCCCCTGCTAGGGATGAGGGGGTTGGTACAACGAGATCTCGTTCCAGGTGGATGAGTGCCATTCCCCTCACAACAGTCCTCATATCCTAGCTCCTTGTCCTAATAGTTTACTTTCAAGTACTATGTACTCATATTGGCTTAGCATTTTCTCCTCTAGTGATAAATACATTTAGATCAATCCTGGAACTTTGACGGGCTGAAATAATAACGTAATTTACTGTTACGATTTATCACGTGAAATATAGAAGAAAATATATAAATATTAAAAAATTTGTGAGCAAACTTGAAAGCGTTGCTTTCATTCGGTACAGTGAAAGCTGGAAACTGGAAGACTGGAAACTAACCGTTTCCAATCTCGACTTGTGTCCTCTCGTTCTGTGTCCTTTCGTTCTGTGTCCTCTCGTTCTGTGCCCTCTCGTTCTGTGCCCTCTCGTTCTGTTCCCTCTCGTTCTGTTCCCTCTCGTTCTGTGCCCTCTCGTTCTGTTCCCTCTCGTTCTGTGCCCTCTCGTTCTGTTCCCTCTCGTTCTGTGTCCTCTCGTTCTGTTCCCTCTCGTTCTGTTCCCTCTCGTTCTGTGCCCTGTCGTTCTGTTCCCTCTCGTTCTGTTCCCTCTTGTTCTGTGTCCTCTCGTTCTGTCCCCTCTCGTTCTGTTCCCTCTCGTTCTGTGTCCTTTCGTTCTGTGCCCTCTCGTTCTGTGTCCTCTCGTTCTGTTCCCTCTCGTTCTGTGTCCTCTCGTTCTGTCCCCTCTCGTTCTGTCCCCTCTCGTTCTGTGTCCTCTCGTTCTGTGCCCTCTCGTTCTGTGCCCTCTCGTTCTGTTCCCTCTCGTTCTGTGCCCTCTCGTTCTGTGCCCTCTCGTTCTGTCCCCTCTCGTTCTGTCCCCTCTCGTTCTGTCCCCTCTCGTTCTGTTCCCTCTCGTTCTGTCCCCTCTCGTTCTGTCTCCTCTCGTTCTGTCCCCTCTCGTTCTGTGCCCTCTCGTTCTGTTCCCTCTCGTTCTGTGTCCTCTCGTTCTGTCCCCTCTCGTTCTGTTCCCTCTCGTTCTGTTCCCTCTCGTTCTGTTCCCTCTCGTTCTGTCCCCTCTCGTTCTGTTCCCTCTCGTTCTGTTCCCTCTCGTTCTGTTCCCTCTCGTTCTGTGCCCTCTCGTTCTGTCCCCTCTCGTTCTGTCCCCTCTCGTTCTGTCCCCTCTCGTTCTGTTCCCTCTCGTTCTGTCCCCTCTCGTTCTGTTCCCTCTCGTTCTGTGCCCTCTCGTTCTGTTCCCTCTCGTTCTGTGCCCTCTCGTTCTGTTCCCTCTCGTTCTGTTCCCTCTCGTTCTGTTCCCTCTCGTTCTGTTCCCTCTCGTTCTGTGCCCTCTCGTTCTGTTCCCTCTCGTTCTGTGCCCTCTCGTTCTGTTCCCTCTCGTTCTGTTCCCTCTCGTTCTGTTCCCTCTCGTTCTGTCTCCTCTCGTTCTGTACCCTCTCGTTCTGTCCCCTCTCGTTCTGTTCCCTCTCGTTCTGTCTCCTCTCGTTCTGTCCCCTCTCGTTCTGTGTCCTCTCGTTCTGTTCCCTGTCGTTCTGTCCCCTCTCGTTCTGTTCCCTCTCGTTCTGTTCCCTCTCGTTCTGTTCCCTCTCGTTCTGTTCCCTCTCGTTCTGTCTCCTCTCGTTCTGTACCCTCTCGTTCTGTCCCCTCTCGTTCTGTTCCCTCTCGTTCTGTCTCCTCTCGTTCTGTCCCCTCTCGTTCTGTGTCCTCTCGTTCTGTTCCCTGTCGTTCTGTCCCCTCTCGTTCTGTTCCCTCTCGTTCTGTTCCCTCTCGTTCTGTTCCCTCTCGTTCTGTTCCCTCTCGTTCTGTTCCCTCTCGTTCTGTTCCCTCTCGTTCTGTCCCCTCTCGTTCTGTTCCCTCTCGTTCTGTTCCCTCTCGTTCTGTGTCCTCTCGTTCTGTTCCCTGTCGTTCTGTCCCCTCTCGTTCTGTTCCCTCTTGTTCTGTGTCCTCTCGTTTTGTCCCCTCTCGTTCTGTGTCCTCTCGTTCTGTGTCCTCTCGTTCTATGCCCTTTTTTAGTGAGTTTTGTATTTTTAGTTAATTTTAGTGAGTTTTATAGTGAGTTTTATAGTGAGACTTTTGCAGTGAGAAATAGGTGGTGGTGAGCGTGTGAGCCGGGAGTCAACACCCTCACCATTACCAGAGGAAGTAATCTCGTCATCAGTAGGAGCAGGAATCCCCATCCAGGGGGCGACACATCTGATGGGCAAACAGTTTCCCCTCTGAGCCTCTCTCACGGGAAGGGGAGGTGTTGAGGAGAAAGGGGGAACGGAGGAGGGGTTTAAGAGGGGGGGGGGTAGGTGGAGATGGAAGGGGGAGTTGGAGAGGTTGTAGGATGGGGGTGAAGGGGGTATTTGGAACAGGGGGTTTAGTGACAGAGGACAAAAGGAGAGAGGGGGAGAAAAAAAAAAGAGGCAGAAGAGAAAAAGAGGAGACACATATTAAACATCAAAGTGACACGATGAATGATAGTTAGAAGAGAGGAGGAGGAGAAGTGAAGGAGACAATAAACAAACTTACACGACTAAATTACCTGATTAAAAAAGCATCATAAACACGGGTAAATAATGTAATATTTACGACACGCATCATAACAAGGACAGCTTTTAGAGGCTTATGATTAATTCTCCAGAAAGTGAGTTTTGATTAATTTTTAAAATCCAAGTTTACTGAAGATCGTGACGTCGAGCATGAGGGTTCGAACCTCCAGGGGAGTCTCAGTATATAACCTTCTTGTGCACCCTCTTGTCGACATAGGAGCGACAATCATGCCTGTTACCCGCAGACAATGACCTATAAGGCCTGGAGACTCGTGAACTAGATCAGTCCTCCCCACCACTGTACAGTAAGTTCTTTGCGTCTTTGATCTTTTCATCAGCGGATTATCTCAAGGCGGTGGCCCAGGAGTCTTGGATATATATATATATATATATATATATATATATATATATATATATATATATATATATATATATATATATATATATATATAAAGACTGGCTCAAGAAGTAAATAGAACTGATAAAGACAATAAAATAAGAAGAGATAAGGATTAGAAGATAAGAGATAAGGATTGGGGGAGATGCAATACAAAATGTATTATGTAGCTGAAGAAGAAGGATTCGTAAAAAGAAGACAAGGATTAATGAAATTGGCTAAGGAAGATTGGAAGATGGTTGTTGTTGTTGTTGTTGTTGTTGATGATTTAGGGGCGACGACGATGGTGGGATCGGCTGCTCCCCGGCGTACCCGTGATAGGCTAATCGCGAAGCCTGGAAAGGTGAAACGCCAAGTCAAATCGCGAAACGAATGACGCCAAATCACTTGAAACTATTATGTCTCGCGGCAAAGAAACCCAAACGGGCAGATGATTGGGGGAGCCCCAGGAGTCCCTCAGGGTGACAAGCACCGCCCCCGCCCCACACAGGTAGCAAAACCCAAAACTCGGCCCCCAACTAAAACGCAAAAGTCATCCAGTGTCGTCCGGCAGAGCAGAAGCCGGCCACCCACCACGACTGAGGGCGCACCAAGAACCCACCAAGACCCGCCAACCCCCCCGGCACCTCTCGGCCAAGCCGGCCCCCGAACACCGTCACCCCGCCGGGAGAACCAGCCAGAACACGTCAAAAAAAGATCTATGAACAATCCCGTGACCCAAGGCGATATGGGCGCCAGGCGTCGTACAACCGGACCGTTGAAGAGGGATGCCAAACGACAGTAGCAAAGCCAAAGCGCGAAAACAGGACGTGATCCGGCGGCTCTCAGGCGGAGGCGGCGTCCAGACGTCCGCTCGTCGTCAAGGTTGAACCAGGAGTCCGACTGGAAGATGGGACTCTCAGAGTCAAGGCATAACAAAAAATGGGACACTCTGAATCAAGCTATAACAGAAAATGGGAATCTTTGAGTCAAACCATAACAGAAAATGGAAATATCTGAATCAAGCTATAACAGAAAATGAGAATCTCTGAGTCAAGCTATAACATAAAATGGGATTCTCTGAATCAAGCTATAACAGAAAATGGGAATCTTTGAGTCAAACCATAACAGAAAATGGAAATATCTGAATCAAGCTATAACAGAAAATGGGAATCTTTGAGTCAAACCATAACAGAAAATGGAAATATCTGAATCAAGCTATAACAGAAAATGAGAATCTCTGAGTCAAGCTATAACATAAAATGGGATTCTCTGAATCAAGCTATAACAGAAAATGGGAATCTCTGAGTCAAGCTATAACAGAAAATGGGAACACTGAAAACTAAAATGCCCCCAGACAGAATACAGCGCGATATTTACGCTTTCGACCTCAGCGTCAATATATAAATGGTTCAGTCACATTAAAAGTACAATAAAATTGACGCTATCTCGGATTTAACAGCATCAGCCTCGACTGTAACCAGGATTTAACAGCATCAGCCTCGACTGTAACCAGGATTTAACAGCATCAGCCTCGACTGTAACCAGGATTTAACAGCATCAGCCTCGACTGTAACCAGGATTTAACAGCATCAGCCTCGACTGTAACCAGGATTTAACAGCATCAGCCTCGACTGTAACCAGGATTTAACAGCATCAGCCTCGACTGTAACCAGGATTTAACAGCATCAGCCTCGACTGTAACCAGGATTTAACAGCATCAGCCTCGACTGTAACCAGGATTTAACAGCATCAGCCTCGACTGTAACCAGGATTTAACAGCATCAGCCTCGACTGTAACCAGGATTTAACAGCATCAGCCTCGACTGTAACCAGGATTTAACAGCATCAGCCTCGACTGTAACCAGGATTTAACAGCATCAGCCTCGACTGTAACCAGGATTTAACAGCATCAGCCTCGACTGTAACCAGGATTTAACAGCATCAGCCTCGACTGTAACCAGGATTTAACAGCATCAGCCTCGACTGTAACCAGGATTTAACAGCATCAGCCTCGACTGTAACCAGGATTTAACAGCATCAGCCTCGACTGTAACCAGACTAAAACCACTTCGTTTTTAACGTAGGTCTTCAACCCATCCTCCACCCAGAAACAACGGTACATACACCAGCGCCTTCGTTAATAAGTCAGCATTTGAGATAAAATAAAAACCCTTTGTATTGTATATTTAGAATTTATGTACACTTAAATCTAGAAAATGTTTGTGTTACGTTAATTCTGCAACCTGTTCTCAGGCTAGGCTCGTTAAAGTGGCGGCTGAGTCGTCCCCAAGATGCTTTCATAAATTTTAACAAATTGCATATTAAGCAAATACTTGTATATGAAGTTCCATATAGTTCGAATCACAGGGTTGTGATTCGAACAGAGGTCTTCAGCAAAACACTGTTCGAAAAATGTTGGGACATCATCAACTGGGAGTCGTTTTGTAAACCAAATTTTCATTCATAAACATAGGGTTAGTGAGTGGATTAATGAGCATTTAGCCTTTGTTGATGAGGTCGGGCTGGTTGATGAGGACGGGCTTGTTGATGAGGACGGGCTGGTTGATGAGGATGGGCTGGTTGATAAGGACGGGCTGGTTGATGAGGACGGGCTGGTTGATGAGGACAAGTTGGTTGATGAGGACGGGCTGGTTGATAAGGACGGGCTGGTTGATAAGGACGGGTTGGTTGATGATGACGGGCTGGTTGATGATGACGGGCTGGTTGATGATGACGGGCTGGTTGATGATGACGGGCTGGTTGATGAGCAGCAGGATTGAATTTCTTTGGGTGTCACAGCCTAGTCAAGCCCAGTACCAGCCTGTAGTGGACATCGCCTCATCTCTCAATTAATTAATACGTCGCGTTTTCTATTAAAAACGTCGCTTTTTCTGTTAATACGTCGCGTTTTCTGTTAATACGTCGCGTTTTCTGTTAATACGTCGCGTTTTCTATGTTATATTAACCAACGTTACAAATGCAACCGACTATCAAATGTAAAATACCGTTTAAGAAATTTTCTTTGCATCGGACTGATGAGTTAGGTAGGTTGCTTGGGCTCGAACGTTTCTGGTTAGAGTAGGACGTTCGATCTTATACGTAGCGGCACAGGAAGAGAACGGGCTGAGTGTGCAGCCCATGATCAAAACATTGGTCCAACTCTCGCTAATCATGAATAATAAAAAAAAATATAAAACGTTACACTCAACAGCTAATTACATTCTAACTATTCTCGAACCCCTTTTAATGGTTTCCACACATACGACAAATGCACATTATTGCTAACAAAAACAAAACACCTAACCTAACCTAACCTTGGCCTAACCTTACCTACCCTAACCTAACCTATCCTTGGTCTAACCTAACCTAACCTAACCTTGGCCTAACCTTACCTACCCTAACCTAACCTAACCTAACCTAACCTGGGCCTAACCTCACCTACCCTAACCTAACCTTACCTTGATCTAACCTAACCTAACCTAACCTTGGCCTAACTACACACATAATATATAATGTAATTGATTTATGTGTGTGTGTGTGTGTGTGTGTGTGTGTGTGTGTGTGTGTGTGTGTGTGTGTGTGTGTGTGTGTGTGTGTGTGTGTGTGTGTGTGTGTGTGTGTGTGTGTGTGTGTGTGTGTGTGTGTGTGTGTGTATGTGTATGTATGTGTGTGTGTGTGTGTGTGTGTGTGTGTGTGTGTGTGTGTGTGTGTGTGTGTGTGTGTATGTGTATGTGTGTGTGTACGTAGCCTCGTTTCATCACTGGAGCGGGTGGTGATTCTGGTGTCTTCAACGATGGCCAGTCAGTTCATAGCTCGGGCAGTAATGTAGATGTTCCAGGTGTATTGGTCTTGAAGATGGTTGAATGTTAGCTGTGTGTTAGCAGTGGCTGTTGATAGTTGGTTGAGTTTGTTTGATGTGTAGTGCTTCGGCGATGTCTTAATCTTCTGTTGTCGTTGTTGTTGTATATGGCGATTATATATGTGTTGTTTGTAAGGATATCTCTGGTAGTTATCTGGTTATCTGTGAAGATTACAAGTTCTTTGAACATTTAATTCCCAAACATTCACTAGAGAGAACAGCTGCCATCTATGCTGTAGAGGGAAGGGCTGCCAACCCATCTTACAGGGGGTAGGGCTGCCTTCCATCCTCCAGAGGGAAGGACTACCACCCATCCTCCAGAAAGAAGGGCTACCAAGAATCCTCCAGAAAAAATGAACAGTTATTCATCCTCCACAGAGAGAGAAAGTTTGCCACCTATTCTCCAGATTGAGATGCTGCCATCCATCCTCCATAGAGAAGGGCTGCCATCCATCCTCCACAAAGAAGGGCTGCCATCCATCCTTCAGATAGTATGGCTGCCATTTACACCCTCCTATGGTTCAGGGCACAAGCTTAAGGCGACGACTGACGATCAAAGGATAAAGCTGTCGTCTCCATCAAAGGCATTCTTGAGCGTCAATATTTAAGAGTGTTTTGTTAGCGGCTCTTCCAGGGATTAGGGAAGATGAGGGGAGTATCAGGGGGGTGTGAGTGAAGGTCAGGGGGTGTGAGTGAAGGTCAGGGGGTGTGAGTGAAGGTCAGGGGGTGTGAGTGAAGGTCAAGGGGTGTGAGTGAAGGTCAGGGGGTGTGAGTGAAGGTCAGGGGGTGTGAGTGAAGGTCAGGGGGTGTGAGTGAGAGCCAGGGGGGGGGGGGTGTGAGTGAGGGTCAAGGGGTGTGAGTGAAGGTCAGGGGGTGAGAGTGAAGGTCAGGGGTGTGAGTGAGGGTCAGGGGGTGAGAGTGAAGGTCAGGGGGTGTGAGTGAAGGTCAGGGGGGTGCGAGTGAAGGTCAGGGGGTGTGAGTGAAGGTCAGGGGGTGTGAGTGAAGGTCAGGGGGTGCGAGTGAAGGTCAGGGGGTGTGAGTGAAGGTCAGGGGGTGTGAGTGAAGGTCAGGGGGGTGTGAGTGAAGGTCAGGGGGTGTGAGTGAAGGTCAGGGGGTGAGAGTGAAGGTCAGGGGGTGTGAGTGAAGGTCAGGGGGTGTGAGTGAAGGTCAAGGGGTGTGAGTGAAGGTCAGGGGGTGTGAGTGAAGGTCAGGGGGTGTGAGTGAGAGCCAGGGGGGGGGGTGTGAGTGAGGGTCAAGGGGTGTGAGTGAAGGTCAGGGGGTAAGAGTGAAGGTCAGGGGGTGTGAGTGAGGGTCAGGGGGTGTGAGTGAAGGTCAGGGGGTGTGAGTGAGAGCCAGGGGGTGTGAGTGAGGGTCAGGGGGTGTGAGTGAGGGTCAGGGGGTGTGAGTGAAGGTCAGGGGGTGTGAGTGAGAGCCAGGGGGTGTGAGTGAGGGTCAGGGGGTGTGAGTGAAGGTCAGGGGGTGAGTGAGAGCCAGGGGGTGTGAGTGAGGGTCAGGGGGTGTGAGTGAAGGTCAGGGGGGTGTGAGTGAAGGTCAGCGGGTGTGAGTGAAGGTCAGGGGGTGTGAGTGAAGGTCAGGGGGTGTGAGTGAAGGTCAGGAGGGTGTGAGTGAAGGTCAGGGGGTGTGAGTGAAGGTCAGGAGGGTGTGAGTGAAGGTCAGGGGGTGTGAGTGAGAGCCAGGGGGTGTGAGTGAGGGTCAGGGGGTGTGAGTGAAGGTCAGGGTGGTGTGAGTGAAGGTCAGGGGGTGTGAGTGAAGGTCAGGGGGTGAGAGTGAAGGTCAGGGGGTGTGAGTGAAGGTCAGGGGGGTGCGAGTGAAGGTCAGGGGGTGTGAGTGAAGGTCAGGGGGTGTGAGTGAAGGTCAGGGGGTGAGAGTGAAGGTCAGGGGGTGTGAGTGAAGGTCAGGGGGTGTGAGTGAAGGTCAGGGGGGTGTGAGTGAAGGTCAGGGGGTGTGAGTGAAGGTCAGGGGGTGAGAGTGAAGGTCAGGGGGTGTGAGTGAAGGTCAGGGGGTGTGAGTGAAGGTCAGGGGGTGTGAGTGAAGGTCAGGGGGTGTGAGTGAAGGTCAGGGGGTGTGAGTGAAGGTCAGGGGGTGTGAGTGAAGGTCAGGGGGTGTGAGTAATGACCGGTGAGTATGAGTGTGTGTGTGGCAGCAGGGTGTGCACTTACCTAGTTGTACTTACCTAGTTGTGCTTGCTAGGGTTGAGTTCTGGCTCTTTGGTCCCGCCTCTCAATTGTCAATTAACTAATTTATAGGGGCCAGATTCACAAAGCAGTTACGCAAGTACTTACGAACGTGTACATCTTTCCTCAATCTTTGACGGCTTTGGTTACATTTATTAAACAGTTTACAAGCAATCTACTGTTGTTATTGTTATAAACAGCCTCCTGGTGCTTCGGAGCTCATTAGCTATTTAGTAATTGTAAACAAGGCTGCCAAAGATTGCGGAAAGATGTACAGGATCTTAAGTGCTTGCGTAACTGCTTCGTGAATCTGGCCCCTGGTTCCTGAGCCTACTGGGCTCTATCATATCTACACTTGAAACTGTGTATAGAGTCAGCCTCCACCACATCACTTCCTAATGCATTCCATTTGTATTCTACTCTGACACAGAAAAAGTTCTTTCTAATATCTCTGTGGCTCATTTGGGCACTCACTTTCCACTTGTGTCCCCTAGTGCGTGTGCCCCTTGTGTTAAATAGCCTGTCTTTATCTACCCTGTCATTTCCTCTGAGAATCTTGTATGTTGTGATCATGTCCCCTCTTTCTCTTCTGTCTCCCAATGACGTGAGGTTTAATTCCTTTAGTCTCTCCTCGTAGTTCATACCCCTAAGTTCAGGTACTAGTTTGGTGGCAAACCTTTGAACCTTTTCCAGTTTAGTCTTATGCTTGACTAGATTCGGACTCCATGCTGGAGCCGCATACTCCAGGATTGGTCTGACATACGTGGTATACAAAGTTCTGAAAGATTCCTTTCACAAGTTTCTAAAGGCCGTTCTTATGTTAGCCAACCTGGCATATGCCGCTGATGTTATTCTCTTGATATGGGCTTCAAGGGACAGGTCTGGCGTGATATCAACCCCCAGGTCTTTCTCTCCATCTGACTTTTGAAGTATTTCATCTCCCAAATGATACCTTGTATCTGGTCTCCTGCTCCCTACTCCTATTTTTCTTACATTACATTTGCTTGGGTTAAGCTCTAACAACCATTTGTTCGACCATTCCTGCAGCTTGTCCAGGTCTTCTTGAAGCCTCAAGCTGCCCTCTTCTGTCTTAATCCTTCTCATAATCTTGGCGTCGTCGTCAAACATTGAGAAGAATGAGTCTATACCCTCCGGGAGATCATTTACGTATATCAGAAACAGAATAGGTCCGAGTACAGAGCCCTGTGGGACTCCACTGGTGACTTCACGCTGATCTGAGGTCTCACCCCTCACCGTAACTCTCTGCTTCCTATTGCTTAGATACTCCCTTATCCACTGGAGCGCCCTACCAGTTACCCCTGGCAGTTTCTCCAGCTTATTCATCAGCCTTTTATGGTGTACTGTGTCAAAGGCCACCCTTCTCTTTCTTGCCTAATTACTGTCACCTGATCGTAGAATTCTATTAAGTCTGTAATGCAAGATTTACCCTCCCTGAACTCACGTTTGCAATTTGTCACGAAGTCTCTTCTCTCCAGATGTGTTACTAGTTTTTTCTCACGATCTTCTCCATCACCTTGCATGGTATACAAGTCAAGGACACTGGCCTGTAGTTCACTGCCTCTTGCCTGTCACCCTTTTTGTATATTAGGACTACATTAGCCGTCTTCCATATTTCTGGTAAGTCTCCCGTCTCCAGTGACCTACTATACACTATGGAGAGTGGCAAGCAAAGTGCCTCTGCCTTTCTAACATCCAGATCCTACAGGTGCCTCTTGACCTCATCTCTTGTAATTTCGAGCCCCTTCCAAGTCCACTTACTTGGAAGCGGCCTAAGTGTGTGTGTGTGTGTGTGTGTGTGTGTGTGTGTGTGTGTGTGTGTGTGTGTGTGTGTGTGCGTGTGTGTGTGCGTGTGTGTGTGTGTGTGTGCGTGTGTGTATGTGTGTGTGTGTGTATGTATGTGTGTGTGTGTGTGTGTGTGTGTGTGTGTGTGTGTGTGTGTGTGTGTGTGTGTGTGTGTGTGTGCGTGTGTGTGTGTGTGTGTGTGTGCGTGTGTGTGTGCGTGTGTGTGTGCGCGCGTGTGTGTGTGTGTGTGCACAATCAAGGGAAAAGGACAAAAAGGATTAAAAAATGCGAATTGGAAATAAGAGGGTTGCAAAGAATAGGTGCATTGAGTCAGAGGGAAAATAGGATGTTTTGGAAGGCGCGAGAGAATAGGTGTGTTTAGAAAGGATGGAGGAGAGGAGGAGGAGGGGGAAGAGGGGGGAGAGAAAGAAGGGGGGGGGGAGAGGTGCTGAGTTATGATACCAGAGACTCATTAAGTCTGCTCCAAGAGCCCACGGTGGGAAAACTGCGTGAGGGGGAGAAATGTGGTGTTTTAGAACCCTCGACTTAGGATCTCTTGGCTTGGGTCTCCTGGTTGGGGGTCCCCTGGCTGGGGGTCCCCTGGCTGGGGGTCCCCTGGCTGGGGGTCCCCTGGTTGGGACCTTGGGCTCATTGGAATGTTTACTATACATAAAAGCTCAGTATCACTCCATGTGATCAATGGACACCATTTATATTGATCACAATACAGATGAAAAGTCACAATAACGTGGCTGAGAAATGTTGACCTGACCACACACTAGAAATTGAAGAGACGACGACGTTTCGGTCCGTCCTGGATCATTCTCAAGTCGATTGTGATGAGACGAGGTTGTTGTTGTTGTTATAGATTCAGCTACTCGGAACAAGTTCCAAGTAACACGGGCTATGGTGAGCCCGTAACTTACCTGACACAGGAGCGGAGCAAGTAGCACGGGCTATGGTGATCCCGTAGTGGACTTAAGTAAGGCAAGAGAGAGAGAGAGAGAGAGAGAGGACACGGAAATCTTAGAAGAAGAAGATAAAAACAAGGCAAAAGGTACGGAAGGTAACGTGCAATAATAGGAGTAAGACTGGAAACGTACGAGAAACATGAAAAAGAAAGAGAAAAAGGAAGGGGTTGGCTTATGTTAGGTCACATTTGCTAGAATGTTTAGAAGATTTGAGTATATACTGTGAAAGGAAAGAGTAAACACCTACACAGTCAGGACTAAGGATAACGTTGGATTGGTTGTGAATCAGAGTTGACTCGACCAGACGGGTGTATGTACAGAGGCAGGAAAGATTATTTTAGAGGAAGACCAATCAATAGGATGATTAGAATCAAACATTGATCACAATATTTTCAGTGACTCCAAAGTTTGCAGCGATTTATATATGTTTAATGTTAAATACTTAATGTTATAATACTTAAGTAAAGCACATTTGCTATCTTCATAATGTTTACTTTATTTCGAGAGTTTGCTATTATACAAAGAATGTTTTGCTTTCGACACGTTAATATAAATCTCGTTATCAAAGACGTTTTATTTTTATCTCCTGCATTTATTGGGATTTATTACGATTCGATGTGTTTAAGCGTTCTGTATTCTAGAATTGACAGCGATTATTCATTCACTGTTATTATCTTTTCCTTGGAGCGTTTCGCCATCCGTTCCATTGTTTCTGTCTGCATCTGTCCTGTACCATTGCCACTGTCTTCCTGTCTCTCCTTCCTTCCGTCCGTCTGTCTCATTTCTTAAATTTGTCTTTGTTCCATTCACTTTTTATGTCAATCTGTGTCTCCCCTCACTGTACCCCTCTGCCTTACACTCCCCTCCTGCTCTCTCTCCCATTCACTTCTGCGTCTCTCTCTGGCTCTGCTCCCTCCGTCCCACTTCCTCTCCTCTGTCTCTTTCCCTCCGGGGTCTCAATCCCTCACTCAGGAACTGAGTAATTCCGAACGCTCTCCCACGCCGGTGGTAAGAGGACGGGTTGGCTTGTCGCCACCGTCGCGAAGACGGCATCTTGGAAACCTTGTTTCCCTCCTGAAGTGTCGAGGTGACAGGTTCTTCCCTGCCGGTCGCTGCTCCATTCTGTCAAGAGCTGCCGTCACTTCACTGTCCTTGGTCGAGGGTGACACCTCCTCTCTAGTGATCAATGATCAACACTCGCAAACTATTGCCGTAAACTCTCATATATTTATATATGTGTGTATAATGTCAATATTTCAGCAACTAATGTTCTTAATGGCATAGTTTCCATTCGTTTTTCTTTCTGACTGGATCCTCCCTCACTGAAGGGAGTAAAGCAACGTTTAAGATGCTCGTTAGTAACCGTGGTCAAGCCACTGTTTATAAAGATCATGCCAACCTCTGCAAAGGGTAGTTAATGCTTCAGGCCTGTATGATATACACACACACTCCTGCCTTGTTGTATAACCCCCCATCCCTTGTATTTTCGTTTATATGTCGATTTGTCACGGTTATTTTTGTTTTTGTTTTGAAGTTGTGACAACCTCCCCTCCCCCCCCCCTTTCTTCCTGCTAGGGATGAGGGGGTTGGTACAACGAGATCTCGTTCCAGGTGGATGAGTGCCATTCCCCTCACAACAGTCCTCATATCCTAGCTCCTTGTCCTAATAGTTTACTTTCAAGTACTATGTACTCATATTGGCTTAGCATTTTCTCCTCTAGTGATAAATACATTTAGATCAATCCTGGAACTTTGACGGGCTGAAATAATAACGTAATTTACTGTTACGATTTATCACGTGAAATATAGAAGAAAATATATAAATATTAAAAAAATTGTGAGCAAACTTGAAAGCGTTGCTTTCATTCGGTACAGTGAAAGCTGGAAACTGGAAGACTGGAAACTAACCGTTTCCAATCTCGACTTGTGTCCTCTCGTTCTGTGTCCTTTCGTTCTGTGCCCTCTCGTTCTGTGCCCTCTCGTTCTGTGCCCTCTCGTTCTGTTCCCTCTCGTTCTGTTCCCTCTCGTTCTGTTCCCTCTCGTTCTGTGCCCTCTCGTTCTGTGCCCTCTCGTTCTGTGCCCTCTCGTTCTGTGTCCTCTCGTTCTGTGCCCTCTCGTTCTCTGTCCTCTCGTTCTGTTCCCTCTCGTTCTGTTCCCCCTCGTTCTGTGCCCTCTCGTTCTGTGCCCTCTCGTTCTGTGCCCTCTCGTTCTGTGTCCTCTCGTTCTGTGCCCTCTCGTTCTGTGCCCTCTCGTTTTGTTCCCTCTCGTTCTGTTCCCTCTCGTTCTGTGCCCTCTCGTTCTGTGTCCTCTCGTTCTGTGTCCTCTCGTTCTGTGTCCTCTCGTTCTGTGTCCTCTCGTTCTGTGTCCTCTCGTTCTGTGTCCTCTCGTTCTGTGTCCTCTCGTTCTGTGCCCTCTCGTTCTGTTCCCTCTCGTTCTGTTCCCTCTCGTTCTGTTCCCTCTCGTTCTGTTCCCTCTCGTTCTGTGCCCTCTCGTTCTGTGCCCTCTCGTTCTGTGTCCTCTCGTTCTGTGTCCTCTCGTTCTGTGTCCTCTCGTTCTGTTCCCTCTCGTTCTGTTCCCTCTCGTGCTGTGCCCTCTCGTTCTGTGTCCTCTCGTTCTGTGTCCTCTCGTTCTGTGTCCTCTCGTTCTGTGTCCTCTCGTTCTGTTCCCTCTCGTTCTGTTCCCTCTCGTTCTGTTCCCTCTCGTTCTGTGCCCTCTCGTTCTGTTCCCTCTCGTTCTGTGTCCTCTCGTTCTGTGTCCTCTCGTTCTGTGCCCTCTCGTTCTGTGTCCTCTCGTTCTGTGTCCTCTCGTTCTGTTCCCTCTCGTTCTGTGCCCTCTCGTTCTGTGTCCTCTCGTTCTGTGTCCTCTCGTTCTGTGTCCTCTCGTTCTGTGTCCTCTCGTTCTGTTCCCTCTCGTTCTGTTCCCTCTCGTTCTGTGCCCTCTCGTTCTGTGTCCTCTCGTTCTGTGTCCGCTCGTTCTGTGTCCTCTCGTTCTGTGTCCTCTCGTTCTGTTCCCTCTCGTTCTGTTCCCTCTCGTTCTGTTCCCTCTCGTTCTGTGCCCTCTCGTTCTGTGCCCTCTCGTTCTGTTCCCTCTCGTTCTGTTCCCTCTCGTTCTGTTCCCTCTCGTTCTGTTCCCTCTCGTTCTGTGCCCTCTCGTTCTGTGCCCTCTCGTTCTGTCCCCTCTCGTTCTGTGTCCTCTCGTTCTGTTCCCTCTCGTTCTGTTCCCTCTCGTTCTGTTCCCTCTCGTTCTGTGTCCTCTCGTTCTGTGTCCTCTCGTTCTGTTCCCTCTCGTTCTGTGCCCTCTCGTTCTGTGCCCTCTCGTTCTGTCCCCTCTCGTTCTGTGTCCTCTCGTTCTGTCCCCTCTCGTTCTGTGTCCTCTCGTTCTGTGCCCTCTCGTTCTGTTCCCTCTCGTTCTGTTCCCTCTCGTTCTGTTCCCTCTCGTTCTGTGTCCTCTCGTTCTGTGTCCTCTCGTTCTGTGTCCTCTCGTTCTGTCCCCTCTCGTTCTGTTCCCTCTCGTTCTGTGCCCTCTCGTTCTGTCCCCTCTCGTTCTGTGCCCTCTCGTTCTGTCCCCTCTCGTTCTGTGTCCTCTCGTTCTGTGCCCTCTCGTTCTGTCCCCTCTCGTTCTGTGTCCTCTCGTTCTGTGCCCTCTCGTTCTGTGCCCTCTCGTTTTGTCCCCTCTCGTTCTGTGTCCTCTCGTTCTGTGTCCTCTCGTTCTGTGTCCTCTCGTTCTATGCCCTTTTATAGTGAGTTTTGTATTTTTAGTTAATTTTAGTGAGTTTTATAGTGAGTTTTATAGTGAGACTTTTGCAGTGAGAAATAGGTGGTGGTGAGCGTGTGAGCCGGGAGTCAACACCCTCACCATTACCAGAGGAAGTAATCTCGTCATCAGTAGGAGCAGGAATCCCCATCCAGGGGGCGACACATCTGATGGGCAAACAGTTTCCCCTCTGAGCCTCTCTCACGGGAAGGGAGGGGAGGTGTAGAGGGGAAAGGGGGAGGGGGGGGGGGTAGGTGGAGATGGAAGGGGGAGTTGGAGAGGTTGTAGGATGGGGGTGAAGGGGGTATTTGGAACAGGGGGTTTAGTGACAGAGGACAAAAGGAGAGAGGGGGAGAAAAAAAAAAGAGGCAGAAGAGAAAAAGAGGAGACACATATTAAACATCAAAGTGACACGATGAATGATAGTTAGAAGAGAGGAGGAGGAGAAGTGAAGGAGACAATAAACAAACTTACACGACTAAATTACCTGATTAAAAAAGCATCATAAACACGGGTAAATAATGTAATATTTACGACACGCATCATAACAAGGACAGCTTTTAGAGGCTTATGATTAATTCTCCAGAAAGTGAGTTTTGATTAATTTTTAAAATCCAAGTTTACTGAAGATCGTGACGTCGAGCATGAGGGTTCGAACCTCCAGGGGAATCTCAGTATATAACCTTCTTGTGCACCCTCTTGTCGACATAGGAGCGACAATCATGCCTGTTACCCGCTGACAATGACCTATAAGGCCTGGAGACTCGTGAACTAGATCAGTCCTCCCCACCACTGTACAGTAAGTTCTTTGCGTCTTTGATCTTTTCATCAGCGGATTATCTCAAGGCGGTGGCCCAGGAGTCTTGGATATATATATATATATATATATATATATATATATATATATATATATATATATATATATATATATATATATATATATATATATATATATATATATATATATATATATGCCAAACGACAGTAGCAAAGCCAAAGCGCGAAAACAGGACGTGAACCGGCGGCTCCCAGGCGGAGGCGGCGTCCAGACGTCCGCTCGTCGTCAAGGTTGAACCAGGAGTCCCCACAGCCTAGTCCAGCCCAGCACCAGCCTGCAGTGGACATCGCGTCCTCTCTCTATATTAATTAATACGTCGCGTTTTCTGTTAAAACGTTGCGTTTTCTGTTAATACGTCGCGTTTTCTGTTAAAACGTCGCGTTTTCTACGTTATATTAACCAACGTTACAAATGCAACCGACTATCATATGTAAAATACCATTTAAGAAATATCTACGTTTTCTTTGCAACGGACTGATGAGTTAGGTAGGTTGCTTGGGCTTGAACGTTTCTGGTTAGAGTAGGACGTTCGATTTTATACGTAATGGCAAAGGAAGAGAACGAGCTGAGTGTGCAGCCCATGATCAAAACATTGGTCCAACTCTCGCTAATCATGAATAATAAAAAAAATATAAAACGTTACACTCAACAGCTAAATACATTCTAACTATTCTCGAACCCCTTTTAATGGTTTCCACACATACGACAAATGCACATTATTGCTAACAAAAACAAAACACCTAACCTAACCTAACCTAACCTAACCTAACCTTGGTCTAACCTTACCTACCCTAACCTAACCTAGCCTTGGTCTAACCTAACCTAACCTAACCTTGGCCTAACCTTACCTACCCTAACCTAACCTAGCCTTGGTCTAACCTAACCTAACCTAACCTTGGCCTAACCTTACCTACCCTAACCTAACCTAACCTAACCTAACCTGGGCCTAACCTCACCTACCCTAACCTAACCTAACCTTGATCTAACTTAACCTAACCTAACCTGGGCCTAACCTCACCTACCCTAACCTAACCTTACCTTGATCTAACCTAACCTAACCTAACCTTGGCCTAACCTCACCTACCCTAACCTAACCTTACCTTGATCTAACCTAACCTAACCTAACCTTGGCCTAACCTCACCTACCCTAACCTAACCTTACCTTGATCTAACCTAACCTAACCTAACCTTGGCCTAACCTCACCTACCCTAACCTAACCTTACCTTGATCTAACCTAACCTAACCTAACCTTGGCCTAACCTTACCTACCCTAACCTAACCTAACCTAACCTAACCTGGGCCTAACCTCACCTACCCTAACCTAACCTAGCCTTGGTCTAACCTAACCTCACCTACCCTAACCTAACCTTACCTTGCTCTAACCTAACCTACCCTAACCTTGGCCTAACTACACACATAATATATAATGTAATTGATTTATATCCACATTTGGGAAATTTCTAATGTTAAACACACCATAAGTTAAAATTGATGAATGCGACTTTGGGATTGACCGCATCATCGATGAGCATGTCTGGAGGATGAGTTAATGTGTAAGTACATCTTCACCAATCATAACAAAGCACATAACACAAGCCTAGCAATGTACAAGGTCTTAGCAAGTAAATAACTTTACCATGTCTGAAAGGGATCAGAAGGAGTGGAGTAGGAGGAGGAGGAGGAGGAGGAGGAGGTAAAGGAGAAGCAGAATAGTGGAAGAGTAGGAGGAGGAGGAGGAACGTTTTCTCTGAATTTTGTTCACATTAAAGGAACGGAAAAAATGGCAGAATTTAGTTACTGCTCAAAGGTTATGACGAATTCGCTTGGTTCTTCGGAGCCTGTTGTTATTTTAACGATAAAAGGGATTCAGGCCAAACCTTTTTGGCTGCATAATCACCTTTGTTTTCACTCTGTTTGCTCATACATTGGTGCCTTAATGCATTAAGAGAAGCAAGTGAAAGAAGCTTTTTAATCTCAATTTTAAAATTGGCAAAGATTTTGTTGATTTTGCTTTCTGGTGCTCGAGAGAAATCAGATTTCTAGCATCCCAAAAAGCGAGTGTTTTTTCTCTAAAATGAGTCTTATCGCTCGGGATCGAAGCCTCGTTCTTCGTCGCCCTGTTTAACAAATCCAGGGGCATTCGAATGAGATTTATGACATTTGAATGAGGCATTCGGGGGCATTCGAATGAGTTATTTCCAGATTAGTCTCGCCCAGCGGTCGCTGAGATAGAGAACTCAGACCACCTTTGCTCAGTCATCACCAACTCGCTCTGACTATGACAAATTTTGATAAGAGGTCACCATGGGCGGA
This sequence comes from Procambarus clarkii, assembly GCF_040958095.1. Classification (NCBI taxonomy): domain Eukaryota; kingdom Metazoa; phylum Arthropoda; class Malacostraca; order Decapoda; family Cambaridae; genus Procambarus; species Procambarus clarkii. The sequence continues at coordinate 19,478,972 of NC_091165.1, forward strand.
ACCAATGACGGCACCATCTATTCGTTCATAAATGAGACCATCGGGGCGCAGGAAGGGGTCCCTCTCTAGTGCTTGCTTCACCAACGTGCGCGTTCGTGGACATCGAGCGGATATCCAGAAGGGCTCTTGTAGCCGATGCATGGGACGCCCGCAATAAGTCGACAAAATCCTTTGCAGTCGTAAGGTTGAAAGATCATGATACGTTTAGCGTCAGCAGTGATGAGTCGTTTGGTCTGTCTTGACGTAGGTGTGGGCATCTGGCTGGTGATTGGTGGAAGTGGGTTTGCAAGTTTGTGGGTCTTAACAGTCCCCTATACTGACTTGTAAGGCTATATTAGCTTTCAGATACACGGCTTGTTGTCACAGGTTGTCGAGTTCCTCCAGAGCCTCAGATGGCGGGCAGGAACCATGTATGCAGTGAGCATTTCCTCTCTGTATCGCCACACTAAGGCGCTGAGAGAGGAAGCTGGCGGCTCTAGGGGTCTCTTGTTGTTTCAATTAGCTTAGAACCCAGCTCCTTCAAATAACTAGCGGCACTTTTACCCCAGGCATCAACTGTTTCTGAGGCAATTGGGGACAAAATTTTCTCCGGTGGCTGCTTCCTGGTGATTGGTAGCACCGCCTGGATGTGTAACACTGAAGTCAACATAAGTGTTGGCTAAAGCTGAAACGCAAGTGTAGTCCCACACCAACTGTCTACTATTCTTCCAGGGGATCACCGTGATCCCGTCTGGGCGACCGACAGGCTCGTCAGAGTTACGGGGCACTAGGTAACGAGGTTCTCTCTCTCTGCTGGACAACCAGCTGTGGTAAGGCTCCTCTAATTAAAGTTGTGGTAAGGCTATTTACCTCACTGTGTCTTGCATAACCTCCCAATCTCTGTGCGTTGGCAGAGAAGGCCATGGCGGCCGTACCTGTCGCCCACAGTAACTATACGAGAGAATATCTATCTATTAAAAGTTGGAGGACAGATGCTTGGGCCTACCCTCGCCCAAAATTGGCAGAGGCAATGGTGTGATAAACGGGATGAACATAAGTCGGGGTTGCCAGCACTGAAAAGAGAACCACGTGTCAGAGCCAGTAAACAGACCCCTACGACGATTTCTGGCACTGCCCGCCGGCGAAACAGCTAAATGCCCTGAAAACAATTATGTCATCCAAAAACATTTTTCCTCTTGGAGTAATATACACCATAATTCATTGAGCTCGGGAAAATGAACGAAAATGTCCTGCTGTTCATAATTTTCCCGTACTCCCATAAAACAAACGGTCCTCCAACTGTTTCAAAAGGTGTCTCAAGCTACAACCTTTCTCAGAGCAGAGTAACCGGTCTATGTTACGGTGCTCAGTTCCTCTCATCGACGGTCACATTAGACAGTAGTGTTTGTTATAAGAGAAAGACAGAGGCAAACAGACATATACAGCCAGAGACAGAAACAGAGAGACAGAGACAGAAACGAAGACAAGGACAGAGAAACAGAGAAAAACAGACAAAGAGAACAGCAAACAGACACAAAGAGAGTGACAGAGATAGAGACAGACACACAGAGACACACAGACAGAAACAGACTGACAGTAGATCAATGGATGGATAAATGATAGATGGATGGATACGTGGATAGATAAAATGATGGATAAATGGGTGGGTAGATGGATAGAAGGACGAATACATGGATAGATGGATGAGTTGAAGAATGGATATTAAGATGGATGGATAGGGGCGAGTGGGAAGGACGAAGAGAGTGGAGAGGAGGGACGAGAGTGGGTGGGGAAGAGAACGATGGAAGGGAATGGAGGGGGGGGGGGGATTGGGAATTGTAGGGAGGGTCTGCGGGACGGGGTAGTTGGGAGTTAGGTAGACGGGTGAAGGATAGAATGGGGTTTGGGGGATTAGGGTGGGGTGGGCGAGGGGAGGGCACCCGGGCACTGCTGGATTTTTTTTTTATTAACACATTAGGTACATCTGCATTAGTGCAGCTACCCTAGACTATATGAAGTGGAGTACAGTGTGTCAAAAAAGCTAACTAGGTGATGCTAAAAAATCCCCATCACACAGGATGGTTAGTCATACAGAGGCATGTGATAAGCGGTCTGCACTGGCAGACTCCGGATGCATTTTGAGGATATCAACAACACAAGATTGAATAAGGTAGCAGTGGTAATACAAGTCCCCATCTCGCAGGATGGTTAGTCATACAGAGCCATGTGTTTAGTAGCCTGCACTGGCAAATTTTGGGTGCACTATGAGGATATCTTCAAGAACACGAGAGTGAATAAAGTAATTGCAAAGCTCCAGGTACCTCATGCCAACTGGTCTGAAAGGCCTAATAACTGGGCATTCAGTGATGTAGTGCGGGAGATCGTGCCGTAGTTCCTGCTCACAGAGTTTGCAACTGGAGTGCTTAGGATTGGGAGACCCGTCACCTGCAGCCACCTGCCACAGGTAACGGTAACCCAACCTGATCCTTGCAACCACTGTGTCGCACAGTCTAGTGGACGTTTTTGCTGGAGACCCATCTGAGTATATATAAACCTACGGACATCAGATCCCCGATTTAATTTCAGACTTCGTGCGACTTCATGAAAATCGCACGAGGTACTTGGGTTACAGGCTGATATTTCTTAAATGATTTAGCTTAAGCCAACCCAGAGCAGCCTATGTGCGTCCCATACCCCCAGACCACTTCCCCTGCATATTTGGGAGAGGCTACAGCATCTGGCCTGTGTGTGTACTCACCTAGTTGTGCTAGCGGGGATTGAGCTTTGTCTCTTTGGTCTCGCCTCTCAACCGTCAATCAACTGGTGTACAGATTCCTGAGCCTACTGGGCTCTATCCTATCTACATTTAAAACTGTGTATGGAGTCAGCCTCCACCACAACACTTCCTAATGCGTTCCATTTATTAACTACTCTGATACTGAAAAATTTCTTTCTTACGTCTCTGTGGCTCATCTGGGTACTAAGTTTCCACCTGTGTCCCCTTGTTCGTGTCCCACCCGTGCTGAAGAGTTTGTCTTTGTCCACCCTGTCAATTCCTCTGAGAATTTTGTAAGTGGTTATCATGTCTCCCCTTACTCTTCTCTTTTCCAGGGACGTGAGGTTCAGCTCCTTTAGCCTTTTGTCGTAGCTCATACCTCTCAGTTCTGGGACGAGTCTGGTGTCATACCGCTGAATCTTCTCTTTGTCTTGTGTTTAACTAGGTGTGGACTCCAGGCTGGAGCTGCATATTCCAAGATTGGTCTGACATAAGTGTTATACAGGGTCCTGAACGATTCCTTACACAAGTTTCTAAAGGCAGTTTTTATGTTGGCCAACCTAGCTTATCCCGCTGATGATATCCTTTTGATATGAGCCTCTGGGGACAAGTTCGGTGTGATATCAACCCCAGATCTTTCTCTCTATTTGAGACTCTTGCAGGATTTCACCTCCCAGATGGTACCATATATCCTGCCTTCTGCTTCCTTCGCCTAATTTCATTACTTTAAACTTTCCTGAGTTGATCTTTAGCAACTATTTTCTAGACCATTCCTCTAGTTTGTCCAGGTCATCCTGTAGTCTCTGTCTATCTTCATCTGTCTTGATTCTTCTCATAATTTTTGCATCATCAGCAAACATTGAGGAATGAGTCTATACCTTCTGGAAGATCTTTTACATTTATTAGAAACAGGATGGGTCCAAGTACTGAGCCCTGTGGGACTCCGCTGGTGACATCTCGCTACTCTGATGTCTCCCCCCCCCCTCCCCTCACAGTTACTCGCTATTTCCTGTTGCTTAAATACTTCCTTATCCACTCGAGCACCTTCCCTTTTACTGCTGTTCTTCCAACTTTTTGAACAGCCTTGTATGAGGTACTGTGTCAAAGGCTTTCTGACAGTCCAAGAAAATGCAGTCTGCCCGCCCTTCTTCATTTTGCCTAATTTTTATTGCCTGGTCATAGATTTCTATTAAACCTGTGAGGCACGATTTACCATCTCTGAACCCATGTTGGTGGTGTGTTACAACGCTATTTCCCTCCAGATGTTCTATGAGCCTTTTCCTCACCATCTTCTCCATCACCTTGCATGGTACACAAGTGTGGGAACCGACCTGTGAGATTTATATTTATTTAATTTATATGAATTTATATTTACGGTAATTTGTATACTTCGATAGCAATTTGTATGATGTTAAGTGGACTGTATTTCTGCAATAATCTCATAATCTCACAAATCGATCCTCTACACATTAGGGGGGTTTATTAAATTTATATATATGCAGCCAATCAAACTACAGTAATAGACTACATACATTGAAGAGGTTCCTTATCTTATAGTACAGCAGGCCTTAGTCCACCAGGTATAACCAGGATGTAGACACCACATTTTCCCTCTTTGAGGTAGCTTCCATCACCCTGGTAACTGATGCACAAAGCATGCTTCCTCGTCTTGACCTGTCAAAAGGGCGCTAGCTGTAAAGCCAGAATCCTAATATATGACAGCTGTATCAGAGAAAACACTGTACATGGAACCATACAGACCTAGGCTTAATTACCTTTAGTATGAGGCGATCTCGTGCTCTAACCGGCCCACCCTAAATCCACTGACATTAATGGCCATAAATGAAAGATAAATGGGTTTCGGCAGAACACTTAACTTGAATTTGTTGACAGCGTGTTGATAATGGTACACCTTTGGTTTCCATAACACTTCGTCCAAGTAAAATTAACAGGAGCCGAATTGCTCCCGTGAGCCTCTGGTCTCAGTACAAACAATGGTGACACTCCATACTACTGACGCTACTGGCCGACATTGTCCAGATATGATAGGAGCCGAATTTGCTCCACGCGTCTCGGAGGTGACAACAACAATAGCTGACCACTACCTCACCCTGATGCCTGCCTTACATTGTCCAGATGACAGAAAGTGATAGAAGGGTCACATTTACTCTACTTTAATATTGATAATTAAGTTAATTTATATGAGATGTTTTTATGATGGTAAAGTCCAAAGACTAATGTATTTAAGAATAATTCCCACCATAATAGGTGGAGAATTTATAATAGTATGTGGTAATGATATCCCGTTTTCTATAGACGGAAATTCCACTACAATTACATTTTCTATGGGTAACTTGTTTATACAATACAGCAGCAATTATCTGTCTGTATGATATTATTATATGGTGTCGGATTTTCCAACAACAAGTTAGGGAAACTGGCCTGTAGTTCAGTGCCTTTTACTTGTCACCCTTTTTGTATATTGGAACTATGTTAGCTGTATTCCAACTTTTCGGTAGGTCTGTTTCCAGTGACCTGTTATACACAATAGAGAGTGGCACACTTGGTGCTTCTGCACCTTCCTTTAGTATCCACGGTGAGATTCTGTCAGGCCCAACAGCCTTTGTCACATTCAGCTCCAACATATTCCTTTGTGTGTGTGTGTGTGTGTGTGTGTGTGTGTGTGTGTGTGTGTGTGTGTGTGTGTGTGTGTGTGTATGTGTGTGTGTGTGTGTGTGTGTGTGTATTCACCTAGTTGTGCTTGCGGGGGTTGAGCTCTGTTCTTTCGACCCGCCTCTCAACTGTCAGTCAATCAACTGTTACTAACTATTAAAAAAAAATCCAACACACACAGCTCAACCACCGAAAGCACAAATAGGTGAGTATAGGTGAGTACACACCCAGGAAGCAGCCCATAATAGCTGTCTACCTCCCAGGTACCTATTTACTACTAGGTAACAGGTGCATCATGGTAAAAGAAACTCTGCCCATATGTTTTCTACCATCGCCAGGGATCGAACCCCCGGTCCCCCAGGATTACGAGTGCTGAGTGATGTCCACTCAGCCACCAGGCTCCCAGGTGTGTGTGCGTGCGTGTGTGCACGTGTGATTAAGACAATCGACATTAATGTGATTCTATCATGAAAACTAACGACTTTCCCTGCTATAGGAAGTGATACATTTTCCAACCAGATTGAAGAACTTTGACAATTCCGTAAGCCCAAATTTTTTTTCTCTCTTCTCATTGTAATAATCTCCCCGGGCCCTTCTTGTCCTCTAAGCTCTCTTTACTGCCTTTGATGTCCACGAAAATCATTTCCCCCCCCCCTCACCCCCCCCATCACCCCCCCTCACTACGTTTTTCATACAGTGTTCCAATATTTTATAAAATTCACCAAAAGTTTGAAAGAAAAAAATATTGCATGAAGTCTATATTTTTTTTTTTCCTGTGAGAAGTTTTTTTCTCCCTGCGATAGGGAGAAGAAATTTTGTTTTTGTTTTCTCTTTCTGATCACTAGTGTATTTCTCTGTCTTATTCCGTTAGTTCTCGGTTGGTTTGTATTATTCTCTCGTTTCCTTCCAGTTATTCTCTTTTCTCTCTTCTTGCTTCGCCTTCCGTTCCTGTTTCTTCTCCTGCGACTCTACAGACTCCGGCTCTTCTGAATCTCCTTCACTTTGTTCTCTCTTCAATCTTCTCTTCTTCTTGCTGTTCCTCGTGGCCTGTCTCTTAACAATGGCTCAATAAAGTTTCTTCATCCGACTCCAGCCCTTCTCTCTTGGTCCTCCCTTGCCAGCCCTTCCCTACCAGCCCTCCCCTGCCAGCCCTTCCCTTCCAGCCTTTCCTTGCCAGCCCTCCCTTGCCAGCCCTTCCTTGCCAGCCCTTCCTTGCCAGCCCTCCCTTGCCAGCCCTTCCTTGCCAGCCCTTCCTAGCCAGCCCTTCCTTGCCAGCCCTTTCTAGCCAGCCCTTCCACACCAGCCCTCCCCTGCCAAACCTTCCCTATCAGCTCTCCCCTGCCAAACCTTCCCTACCAGCCCTCCCCTGCCAGCCCTTCCCTACCAGCCCTCCCCTGCCAGCCCTTCCCTACCAGCCCTCCCCTGCCAAACCTTCTCCCCGACTGTAAAAAAATATAGAACAGGATTAGTTGTATTATTGGTCAACACTGACCTGGCAACACTGGTGTGGCCGCCACAGGACCACACACACTTGCTGGAAGACAAAAGAGCTCGGGAAGATATGATCACCACATACAAGATCCTCAGGGGAATTCACTGGGATGACAAGGATGGATTATTTAACACGGGTGGTACACGCACAAGGGGACACATGTAGAAGCTAAGTACTCAAGTGAACCACAGAGACATTAGAAAAAACTTTTTCAGTGTCAGAATTGTTACTAAATGGAATGCACTTGGAAGTGATGTGGTGGAGGCTGACTCCATACACAATTTCAAATGTAGATATGACATAGCCCAGTAGGCTCAGGAAACTGTACACCACTCGATTGACGGTTGAGAGGCGGGACCAAAGAGCCAGAGCTCAACCCCCGCAAGCACAACTAGATGAATACACACACACACCGCTGAAGAGAGAGCTCTTGGTTTCATTATTATTCATACTTGCTTGACCCATCACTTAAGGGGCTACATCTTTGATTACAGAGACCTCTCTGCGCTTACTGGGGATTCTCTCTCTCTCTCTCCTGGTCCCTGACCTCTCTGCGCTTACTGGGGATTCTCTCTCTCTCTCTCTCTCCTGGTCCCTGACCTCTCTGCGCTTGCTGGGGATTCTCTCTTTCTCTCTCCTGGTCCCTGACCTCTCTGCGCTTGCTGGGGATTCTCTCTCTCTCTCTCCTGGTCCCTGACCTCTCTGCGCTTGCTGGGGATTCTCTCTCTCTCTCTCCTGGTCCCTGACCTCTCTGCGCGTAGTGGGGATTCTCTCTCCTGAGAAATATTCTTAATATTACATGCACACGTGCATATATATACATCCATGTACACAAATACATATACATATCAATAATCTTTCTATATCACAAGTGATTCAACAAGAGGCTCACAACAGTCACTATACAAGACACTTTACATCTATGGTGACTCACACAGTTACTAGTCTT
>NC_091165.1:19489340-19509340 GCF_040958095.1 Procambarus clarkii
GCTCCTCGCACAATATTCTTTATGTGGTCCTCAGGTGATAGTTTTCTATCTAGAACCACCCCTAGATCTCTTTCTTTATCAGAATTCTTTAAAGATTTCTCACATAATATATAGGTTGTGTGGGGTCTATGTTCTCCTATTCCACATTCCATAACATGACGTTTATTAACATTAAATTCCATTTGCCAAGTGGCGCTCCATGTACTTATTTTGTCCAGGTCTTCTTGAAGGGCATGACAATCATCTAAGTTTCTTATCCTTCCTATTATCTTAGCATCATCAGCAAACATGTTCATATAATTCTGTATACCAACTGGTAGATCATTTATGTAGACAATAAACATCACTGGTGCAAGAACTGAACCCTGTGGTACTCCACTTGTGACATTTCTCCAGTCCGATACATTGCCTCTGATCACAGCCCTCATTTTTCTATCAGTCAGAAAATTATTCATCCATGTTAGAAGCGTACCTGTCACTCCTCCAATATTTTCCAGTTTCCAGAACAACCTCTTATGTGGAACTCTGTCGAAAGCCTTTTTTAGGTCCAGATAGATGCAGTCAACCCAACCATCTCTTTCCTGTAATATCTCTGTTGCTCGATCATAGAAACTGAGTAAATTCGATACACAGGATCTTCCGGATCGAAAACCATATATAAAAAACCCATAAAACCTGTCTGATATTATATCATTTCTCTCCAGGTGTTCTACCCATTTAGTTTTAATTATTTTTTCCAATATTTTGACTATTACACTTGTCAATGATACCGGTCTATAATTAAAGGGGTCTTCCCTACTTCCACTTTTGTAGATTGGAACTATGTTAGCCTTTTTCCACACATCAGCTACAACTCCTGTATACAGGGATGCCTGAAAAATCAGTTGAAGAGGAATGCTGAGCTCAGGTGCACATTCTCTCAGAATCCATGGTGAAACTCCATCTGGACCAACTGCTTTGTTCTTATTTAGCTCCTTGAGCATTTTTTCCACTTCGTCTCTGGACACCTCTATGTGCTCTATGTTGTTCTCTGGAATTCTTATTGTATCTGGTTCCCTGAAGATTTCATTTTGTACAAACACACTTTGGAACTTTTCGTGTAATGTTTCACACATTTCCTTTTCATTTTCCGTGAATCTATTTCCCATTTTCAACCTCTGAATATTATCCTTTACCTGCAATTTGTTGTTTATTAATTTATAGAACAGACCTGGTTCTGTTTTACATTTGTCTGCAATCCCTTTTTCAAAGTTTCTTTCTGCCTCTCTCCTCACTGCCGTGTAGTTGTTTCTCGCATCTTTGTATCGCTGGTATGTTTGGGGGTTCGGCCTATCGTGTGTGTGTGTGTGTGTGTGTGTGTGTGTGTGTGTGTATGTGTGTGTGTGTGTGTGTATGAATCAGAAAAAAATCAATTCCATTTCCACAAATGAATCGCCTCGCAGAAACAAAATCTTCCAAAGCAGTCTACTCGATTTCGAAGAAGGACCTCTTCGTGAAGGGCTTAGAAGGCAGTTAGAACGAACGAGCGGTACACGTGAGATGCCCCCCCAAGACGCCTCGGGAGACTTGCACCCCATAGTCTCCTCGTCCTGTGCCTTGAGATATTCTCGTCTACGTAAATGCCAGCCTGGTCGAGGACGGGGGCGCCAGAGACACCCTTCACGCGAACATCAAGGGACACCTTGCTCCTGGACGCCAGAGGGAGAGATTGGCACCACGAAGGACCAGCTCCTGTATAATGTATGGTGGTGTGAATTTAGGTGTATGTGTATTTAGGAAGGGACGTGTATGTGTATTTAGGAAGGGATGCGTGTGTGTATATGTGTATTTAGGAAGGGATGTATGTGAGTGTATATGTGTATTTAGGAAGGGATGAATATATGTATATGTTTATTTAGGAAGGGATGTATGTGTGTATATGTGTATATCTGAGAGGGATACGTGATATATGTGTGTGTATACATGTGTATTGGGGAGGGATACGTGACTATGTGTATTTGGGAGGAATATCAATATATACATATTGGTTAAGCACACACACGTGTTTGTATTTGATAGGGATTCATGTGTATATGTATTTAGGAGGGATACATGTGTACGTGTATATTTTAAATGTATATCTATCTCAGTATTGGAGTGATTCGAGTATATGAATATTTATTCAAATGATTTGAATGACAAATTGATAGTTTTGAAGCCCGCCTTTCCAGGTATAATTAATTAATTATTCAACCTCATAATGCGATAACTCTCATACGTAATGTTAATTTCCAGATTTGTTTAACTCTCCTTAAAACTCATTATGGAACGTTTTGTTTGCTACTTGTGCTTTACCGGAACGTTTGTTTACTATTCGTGCTTTACCGGAACGTTTGTTTACTATTCGTGCTTTACCGAAACGTTTGTTTACTATTCGTGCTTTACCGGAACGTTTGTTTACTATTCGTGCTTTACCGGAACGTTTGTTTACTATTCGTGCTTTACCGGAACGTTTGTTTACTATTCGTGCTTTACCGAAACGTTTGTTTACTATTCGTGCTTTACCGGAACGTTTGTTTACTATTCGTGCTTTACCGGAACGTTTGTTTACTATTCGTGCTTTACCGGAACGTTTGTTTACTATTCGTGCTTTACCGGAACGTTTGTTTACTATTCGTGCTTTACCGGGATAATGTCAATCTTTCTCTTGTGTCATGTTCGGCGTGCTGTGTTAAGAAGTTCCTCACTATAACCTCCACTTAGTTTGCTCTCCACGCTTCTCCCCAACACGGGGCTGTTTCTTGTTTACCAAATTTATGCTTCTGGAGTTTTGGGTCTTCATGATTGGTAGTTTTAGCTTTCATTATGTGTGTTGCTGTTTGCTACTCTGTTGGTACACAATATTACTCTGTTGTGTAATTTCTAGTGTGGAATGACGTTGTTGTTGTTTCAGATTTAGCTACTCAGAACGAAGTGGCCATGTAGCACGGGCTATGGTGAGCCCGTAAAGAGAGGAATGGCGTGTTTGCCTTATTTTATACCGGTGTTGAGAGCTTGTCTGGGACTAATGCTTTCCTCATACATCTGTTCTTGTGTCGTCACTGCTCTCTTAAGAGCTTGTACATCTAGGGCCAGGTTAAGTACCACTTAAATACTATATTTCAATTTGAACTTAGCACTTATTTTTTTTTAATTACCCATCTTTTTAATTACCACTCTCTTGTGTGTTGCCTGATTACCTACGCATTCTTTGATATCTTGCTCCTGATGTGCGGATGTCAGGAGGACATTTGATGTCATTCTTATTCTGTTTCTCCATTCTTCTCCTTATTCATATATTCCTAATTAGTTTTTTCTTTATATACTTGGATATTTCTTTCTGTTCTGCAATTTCTCATAGGCTCCAATGGCTTTTTTTTTTTACCTTTTTTCCGGCTAGCATTATTTGTGAAATAATGGTATAACGTTCTTTAACTTCCTTTATCATTCAATTCTATTATCATTTAACATTTTTTTGGGAGTGATTAACTTTGAAGTCCATTAGGCCTTTTTTGTGTGTGTTTCAGTGAGATCTGTAAACTTATTTTCACTTTGAAAGTTGCCACCATATAGTGAGTGCCGGTCGGTATGCTAATCTTCCACGCCGCTCTTCTCCTCTCCTCTCTGACGCCTCCATCACTGCTACATATTCAGAGGGTAAAATGTTGCCAGCCTCTGAACCCCAGTGGCATTTCAGGTTCAATATTCTCAGTGACAGTCTCGCCCTGTGTGTGTGTGTGTGTGTGTGTGTGTGTGTGTGTGTGTGTGTGTGTGTGTGTGTGTGTGTGTCTCCTCCCTCATATTTACCCGTGTAGCTTTCATATTCTCTCTCTCTTCGTGTTTCTGCCATTTTTCTATTCTCTGTATGCCGTCAATATTCTTATTTCCCGTGTTTTCCCCCACTTCGTTTTCTCGGTGTCCTTTCTATTATTTAACAAGTGTTTCGTCCATATTCTTTATCGCTGGTCTTTCCTATTCTTACTCTGAGTGCTTCTTAACCTGCTTCATAAGGAAGTTTCTTTCTATTATGAGGGAAATTATCCGGCTGTGCCCACAACGTGTCCTTTTCTCCTCTCAGAGCCACAGCTATCCCAGTCATTTTTGGACTTAATTCAAGTCTACAATTATTACCCCTTTTACTCACAACCTGTAGGGCTTTATGTTCGTGTCTATAGGCCTTCTCCAGGGGGTTGGCGATCTATCTTGAGGTTATCTTGAGATGATTTCGGGGCTTTTAGTGTCCCCGCGGCCCGGTCCTCGACCAGGCCTCCACCCACAGGAAGCAGCCCGTGGCAGCTGACTAACACCCAGGTACCTATTTACTGCTAGGTAACAGGCTAGGTAAGCGATGACGGCAGAGAGTAGACTACTGCTCCTGTTGCAGGCGATGAGTCACAATAACGTGGCTAAAGTATGTTGACCAGACTACACACTAGAAGGTGAAGGGACGACGACGTTTCGGTCCGTCCTGGACCATTCTCAAGTCGATTGTGACTCACGAATATCTTCGGCATTCTCAAGTGACTTGAGAATGGTCCAGGACGGACTGAAACGTCGTCGTACTTTCACCTTCTAGTGTGTGGTCTGGTCGACTACTGCTCCTCTCACAGGAGTGATTACCACAGCATAGTCTGCTAAATTGCTGGCTTCCTCGACAGTGTTGATCAGTTCCGTGGGAAGAAAACTAAAGGGTTGTGACGCTACTGGCTAAAAGCAACAGGAGTTTTGAAGAGATCAGCTTTTGAGAAGTAACTTGTTCATGTTACCTGAAACATATTTTTTGTTTTATTATATAATAACAATATTAATACTAATTCACAAGAATATCACACAAACGTGATATATATCAGTGAAAAAATCCATTGGAGCCTAAAAAAGAGAGTTTGAACCTGCAACCTGGGTACTTCGAAGCGCATGACCAATAAATCACAATATGCTATTTGTAATGAAACCTGGGATTCATCTGCATCCACAAGGGGTCTCCAGAGGCATCAAGTTGATACCAAATTCAAGGTTACACACACACACGCACACACACACACACACACACACACACACACACACACACACACACACACACACACACACACACACACACACACACAAACACACACACACACACACACACACACACACACACACGCACACTGTGTGTGTGTGTGCGCCAGAAATGCCTGGAAGCTGCAGACAGGTTTATCCCCGTCCAAAAAAAGAGAAACGAAAAACAACAGAAAAATTCATGGTTCAGCCAGGTATGCAAGGTAGCAAAGCAACTGAATAAAATAATATGGAGAAACTACAGAAATAACAGAACACCAGAAAGCAGGGAGAGATACCAGAGGGCCAGAAATGAGTACCTCAGAGTGAGGAGGGAAGCAGAGAGACAGTTTGAAAATGAGATAGTGAATAAAGCCGAGACCAAACCAAAGCTGCTCCACAGCCACATCAGGAGGAAGACAGCAGTGAAGGAACAAGTAATGAAATTGAAAAAAGGGGAGAACAGATACACAGAGAACGACAAGGAGGTGTGTGAAGAACTCAACAAGAGATTCCAGGAGGTCTTCACAATAGAATAAGGAGAAGCCCCTGCACTAAATGAGGAGGCGGCAAACCTAGCAACCTTGGAGGAATATGACCTCACCAGTGATGAGGTCAAAAGGTGTCTGTTGGAGCTGGATGTGACAAAGGCTGTTGGGCCTGACAGAATCTCACCATGGATACTAAAGAAAGGTGCAGAAGCACTAAGTGTGCCACTCTCTATGGTGTATAACAGGTCACTGGAAACAGGAGACCTACCGGAAAGTTGGAAGACAGCTAACGTAATCCCAATATACAAGAAGGGTGACAGTCAAGAAGCACTGAACTACAGGCCAGTTTCCCTAACTTGTATACCATGCAAGGTGATGGAGAAGATCGTGAGGAAAAGGCTCGCAGAGCATCTGGAGGAAAATAACTTTGTAATGCACCTGCAACATGGGTTCAGAGATGGTAAATCGTTCCTCACAGGTTTACTAGAATTCTATGACCAGGCAACAAAAATTGGGCAAGAAAGGGAAGGGTGGGCCGACTGCATTTTTCTGGACTGCCAGAAAGCCTTTGACACAGTACCCCATAAACGGTTATTAAAAAAGTTGGAGCAACAGGCAGGAGTAAAAGGGAAGGTGCTGCAGTGGATAAGGGAGTACTTAAACAATAGGAAACAGCGAGTAACGGTGAGGGGGGGAGACATCAGAGTGGCGAGATGTCATCAGCGGAGTCCCACAGGGCTCAGTACTTGGACCCATCCTGCTTCTAATATATGTGAACGGAGGGTATAGACTCATTCCTCTCAATGTTTGCTGATGATGCAAAAATTATGAGAAGAATCAAGACGGATGAAGATAGACAGAGACTACAGGACGACCTGGACAAACTGGAGGAATGGTCTAGAAAATGGCTGCTAAAGTTCAACTCAGGAAAGTGTAAAGTAATGAAATTAGGAGAAGCGAGCAGAAGGCTGAAAACAAGGTACCACCTGGGAGGTGAAATCCTGCAAGAGTCAAATAGAGAGAAAGATCTGGGGATTGATATCACACCGAATCTGTCCCCAGAGGCCCACATTAAAAGGATATCATCAGAGGCATATGCTTGACAGGCCATCATAAGAACTGCCTTTAGAAACTTGTGCAAGGAATCGTTCAGGACCCTGTATACCACTTATGGCAGACCAATCTTGGAATATGCAGCTCCAGCCTGGAGTCCATATCTAGCTAAACACAAGACAAAGTTAGAGAAGATTCAGCGGTATGCCACCAGGCTCGTCCCGGAACTGAGAGGAATGACCTACGAGGAAAGGCTAAAGGAGCTGAACCTCACGTCCCTGGAAAAGAGAAGAGTAAGGGGAGACATGATAACTACCTCCAAAATTCTCAGAGGAATCGACAGGGTGGACAAAGACAAACTCTTCAGCACGGATGGGACACGAACAAGGGGACACAGGTGGAAACTTAGTACCTAGATGAGCCACAGAGACGTTAGAAAGAAATTTTTCAGTGTCAGAGTAGTTAATAAATGGAACGCATTAGGAAGTGATGTGGTGGAGGCTGACTCCATACACAGTTTCAAATGTAGATAGGATAGAGCCCAATAGGCTCAGCAATCTGTACACCAGTTGATTGACGGTTGAGAGAGGCGGGACCAAAGAGGCAAAGCTCAACCCCCGCAAGCACAAATAGGTGAGTACAATTAGGTGAACACACACACACACACACACACACACACACACACACACACACACACACACACACACACACACACACACACACTACCCACGTACCCTCACATGGTGTCCCACGAGTCCCACCACCATAACGCTCCCTTCAAACTCACAAACAAGTCACATTCACGTAAATTATCAGTAAGAAAATCCATTATTGTCACGAGGAGGATTTGAACTTTAGGGTGATGTCCGTGTGAATTATTATTATTATAATTTGTATTATTATAATTATTATTATTACATTAGCCTGAAGGCTCTCCTGGGGATGGTAAGGGCATTAACGCTTGGGTCATGCATAAAATTAATGATTTAAATAAATTTGCATGTAATTATCCAAGTTGTTTAGTCAAAAGTGTCACGACTTTGGTCCCCAGAGCTGATGAGTGGTATTACACGCCAAATGCTGACGGATTTGTCCCATCAAAAAAAAATTGAAAGAAAGTAGCGCGACTGGTCAATTATTTTCGTCATAAGTAAATGTACTCATTGAAAATTGAATATAATCACATGTGAGTGTATGTATTCTCATACACAGGTATACACAAGTGCTTCCTGGAGAGTATAGTGTATAAAGACTCACTGAATATCCGTGCAGTAGAAATAAAATAAATATGTGCAAGAGAGCACATATTAATATATATATATATATATATATATATATATATATATATATATATATATATATATATATATATATATATAATGTCCCCTTGTCCGTGAAGACTGTGTCCGTAGCCCGCAGGCCAACATAGCAATCACACCCAGGCTGAACCCTCTATCTCCAACAGAAACTTGTCCATCTCTCCATTGAAATTAAATACATGTCAGCATCGTTTTATATATTTACTGCTTGCACATTGAAGAGTCGAAGGCCTCTGATGTTTACACTGCGTTCTCTTAAGCGTTCCTATGGCAACTCAAATAGTTTAAATAATAGTTTTTAAACCAAATAGTTTGATTTACTGATCTGATGCTTGTTTAGGTGTACTCTGTGCATTTTCCAGCTCTGCAAGTCCACCAGAAGTGTGTCATCATTGTAACCTCCATTGTTATCATAGCCTGCCAGTGTCAGAGCCTGCCAGTGTCAGAGCCTGCCAGTGCCACACAGCGTGCCAGTGTCACACAGCCTGGCAGTGTCACACAGCCTGGCAGTGTCAGAGCCTGCCAGTGTCACACAGCCTGGCAGTGTCACACAGCCTGTCAGTGTCACACAGCCTGGCAGTGTCACACGCCTGCCAGTGTCAGAGCCTGTCAGTGTCAGAGCCTGCCAGTGTCACACAGCCTGGCAGTGTCACACAGCCTGTCAGTGCCACACAGCGTGCCAGTGCCACACAGCCTGCCAGTGTCAGAGCCTGCCAGTGCCACACAGCGTGCCAGTGTCACACAGCCTGGCAGTGTCACACAGCCTGGCAGTGCCACACAGCCTGCCAGTGTCAGAGCCTGTCAGTGCCACACAGCGTGCCAGTGTCACACAGCCTGGCAGTGCCACACAGCCTGCCAGTGTCAGAGCCACACAGCGTGCCAGTGCCACACAGCGTGCCAGTGCCACACAGCCTGCTAGTGCCACACAGCCTGGCAGTGCCACACAGCCGACCAGTGCCACACAGTCTGCCAGTGCCACACAGCCTACCAGTGCCATACAGCATGCCAGTGCCACACAGCCTACCAGTGCCACATAGCCTACCAGTGCCACACATCATGCCAGTGCCACACTGCTTGCCAGTGCCACACAGCCTGCCAGTGCCACACAGCCTGCCAGTGCCACACAGCCTGCCAGTGCCACACAGCCTGTAAGTGCCACACAGCCTACCAGTGCCACACAGCCTACCAGTGCCACACATCCTACCAGTGCCACACAGCCTACCAGTGCCATACAGCCTGCCAGTGCCACACAGCCTGCCAGTGCCACACAGCCTGCCAGTGCCACACAGCCTAACCAGTGCCACACAGCCTAACCAGTGTCACACAGCCTGCCAGTGCCACACAGCCTGCCAGTGCCACACAGCCTGCCAGTGTCACACAGCCTGCCAGTGTCACAGCCTGCCAGTGTCACAGCCTGCCAGTGCCACAGCCTGCCAGTGCCACACAGCCTGCCAGTGCCACACAGCCTGCCAGTCACACACAGCCTGCCAGTGCCACACAGCCTGCCAGTGTCACAGCCTAACCAGTGCCACACAGCATGCCAATGCCACACAGCCTGCCATTGCCACACAGCCTGCCAGTGCCACACAGCCTAACCAGTGCCACACAGCCTGCCAGTGCCACACAGCCTGCCAGTGCCACACAGCCTGCCAGTGCCACACAGCCTAACCAGTGCCACACAGCCTACCAGTGCCACACAGCATGCCAGTGCCACACAGCCTGCCAGTGCCACACAGCCTAACCAGTGCCACACAGCCTGCCAGTGCCACACAGCCTAACCAGTGTCACACAGCCTAACCAGTGCCACACAGCCTAACCAGTGCCACACAGCCTAACCAGTGCCACACAGCCTAACCAGTACCACACAGCCTAACCAGTGCCACACAGTCTAACCATTGTCACACAGCCTAACCAGTGCCACACAGCCTAACCAGCGCCACACAGCCTAACCAGTGCCACACAGCCTAACCAGTGTCACACAGCCTAACCAGTGTCACACAGCCTAACCAGTGCCACACAGCCTAACCAGTGCCACACAGCCTAACCAGTGCCACACAGCCTAACCAGTGCCACACAGCCTTACCAGTGCCACACAGCCTAACCAGTGCCACACAGCCTAACCAGTCCCACACAGCCTAACCAGTGCCACACAGCCTAACCAGTGCCACACAGCCTAACCAGTGCCACACAGCGGGTCTCGTCCATCTCTCGTTATGCTGATTGCGGGAGAATGCTCGGATTTCAGTGCTTAATTTTCGTAATAATTATTGATATTCCATTTTCTCCGACCCGTGAAGCCCTTGTACCCCCTCCTCCTCCTACCCCATACCCCCTCCTCACCCCCCTCTCCCCCCCCCTTTCCTCCCCTCCCCCTCCCTCATGCCAGACAGCCTCTCCTGCGCAAGCGCACTGATCGCGGAGGGAATTCAAGACAAATCCAAGCTCTCATTGGCTCCCCGGACGAATGCACACCGACAAATATCGTCGAGAGAGGGCGGGTGAACTCCGCTTAATTAAATCAGATGCAGTGATTACAGAATGCATTAAAATGTGCGTGTTCGTTTATACTCGAGCTTTTAGGAAGATTGCACAAATAGCGGAGTCGGATATTAAGGGGATAGCAATTCTGAGGAAGCTGTTATAATCATCATCTCTTTTAGATATGTTGATTTTGAAGTCGCGCCGCTGTTATCGTGACCGGGATATCACATGCTGGCGCCTTTATTGACCTGTGAACTCAAGAGAGTAAGTAATAAAGGAATAGGGTTCAAGGCCCATGTATGGTTACTTTAATATATACCTTGGTGAACCAATGCTTCAAACTCCTTATTTGAAGTACTTTTTTTTTAAATTGGCTGGGAAGATAGGATACAAATCTGTATAAACACTGATTTTTTAATCACTGTTTATCTTTACTTTTTGAAAATTTAAGTAGATCTAGGGAAGTCATTTCTACTTGATATAGATACTTAAATTACAAAAAAAAAAACAGCGATTGATCATTCCGTAGATTGTTAGATCATGACTAACTTGTTCGTCATTTCCCCATGATATATGGGAACCGAAAGTGTCTCATTACAGCTTATATTAGTTTTGCTGTCCATATATGTGAGCCCCAGTGATGTTATCCATTATCCCAGTCTCTCCTGCCATGGATAAAGTCTCCAATGATTAATACTCTAATCCCAATTCTATATATATAGCTGAAGTGGATTTTTCTGTTTCAGTAAAAACCCATCCTGATGCTTTTTATTAAATTATTTATTATCTCATTAAAGATTAGTGCTAGAGGTATGCTGAGGGCCTGGGCTGCTTCTTTTAACATCCATGGTGATACTCTATCTGGCTCGGTAGCTTTAATTACATCCAGTGATGCTAGCTCCGAGTTCTATCATATAGTCGAATACCAGAACTCAATGATCACTTGCTTCTAGTGATATTTCATGCTCTAAGTTCTCAATATCTTCCTCATTCTGGATGAAGATCAAGTCCAGTAGGCTTGGTGTGTCTCTTCCTCTTTCTCTTGTGTCCTTCTTTACATATTGTGTTAAGAAGTTTCTTTCTACAACCTCCAGTAATTTCTCTTCCCACGTTTCTTCCCCACCATGAGGCTTTCTGGAATCCCAGTCAATCTCCCCATGATTTAGGTCCCCCATGACTAGAAGTCCAGCTCTCATTCTGTGTGCCACTGTTGCTGCTCTCAGCAATGCCTCTATACATGCTCTGTTGTTGTCATCATATTCCTGCCTGGGGTCTTCTGTTGTTCGGTGCGGGTTGTGTAAATTACCAGGACCACAATTATTTTTCCATCTGCTGTCAGTGTCACAATAATGGAGTCTGTGTATAAGTTTTCACTCTGATTCTTGAGTTCTTCAAATTTCCACTCCCGTTTTATTAGGAGTGCAACTCCTCCCCTCCTCCTCCTGGCCTTTGTTGTCTTTCTTTCATTTTCATTTGGAAACCCTCCTGGGAATATTGCATCAGAGATCATATCATTTATTTTCGTTTCCACTATTGCAATCAAATCTGGATCATTTTCACTTAATCTTTCTTTAATTTCCTCTGCTTTGTAACTCCGTCGGCGTTCGTGTAATAAATCATCAGGCTCTTCCTGGACACCCTAGTCACAAAGATTTCAGTGCAAGCGAGAGGATGGGATTACAGGGGTGATTGGGTGTCAGGGAGTATTTGGGAGTCAGGGTGTGGGAAGTGGGTTGGGGTCAGGGAATGAGTGGGGGTCAGGGGGGGGGGGGAGGGAGGGACCTATCAGGGGATAGCACATAGGGCCGTCTTACGGCATGGGCCAATAGTCACTTCCCCTGGGGACCCCATGAACACAGGGGCCCCACGAGCCCCTATGTTCGTGGGTTCATAATGGGAGCAAAATGTTGAAATATTTAGGTCTTGCTGCAAGTACACTTATATAATATAACCCTACATCCTGGTGTGGGGAGTAAATTCTAAATATTTAGGATATATATATCCTGGTGAATAACCCTTTCAGCAGAAATGAAACGTAATGTTTTGAGTGAACCTCAGAAGAGAAAGAGAACTGCAGAGGAGAAGGAGAAAATAGGAACACTTCCAAAATTAAACATCTTGGCTCAACACAGATGCAACGACAGCCACTCATACCATTCCTTCAGATACAGCATCCACATTAGCATCCACTCCTGCAATGTCAGCCACTAATACTGCTCCTGCAGATTTAGTATCCACATCTGCATCCATTCCTGTAGATTTAGTATCCACATCTGCATCCATTCCTGTAGATTTAGTATCCACATCTGCATCCATTCCTGTAGATTTAGTATCCACATCTGCATCCATTCCTGCAGATTTAGTATCCACATCTGCATCCATTCCTGCAGATTTAGTATCCACATCTGCATCCGTTCCTGCTACCAATCATCCAGTTCCATCAGACATACCATCATTGCCTGTTGCTGGTGACATTTTACAAGAGGAAATACCAAAATCTGCAGAAGTAAAGGAGTTTACAATCCAAGAGACAGATCCGGGGCTATGGAACGTTAATGATACTAACACAATAGATTACTGGATTCGTAGTGGGTCATCATCATGTCAGAATTATGATAGCAACCTTTCAATCTCACGCAGAGTGTATACAACAGCTGGAGTACAGAATATGAGGGCGTGGTATTTATCAAACAATGTGTTCAAACATGAACTGTGGAATGGCGAGTATCTAAAACGTGAATGGCTACTCTATTGATAGTAGATATCAATAGAGGTCATTTGCACTGCTCTATATGTCACCTATTGTCCAAGAAAGAATCTTCCTTTGCTACATTAGGGTTCAATAACTGGGAGCACAGCAATGTTGTCGTAGGACATGAAAATGGAGAGAATCGAAAAGTGTATGACAGCATATTTGATAAGGCATAAAGAAACTGGAAGTGTAGATTCTTCATTACTTGAGCAACATCGCTCAGAGGAGGAATATTGGTATAAAGTGTTGACACGTGTGGTTTCTGTAATTCACTGTCTTGCCTGTAGAGGTTTGCCATTCTGTGGAGAAAATCAGATTATTGGGTCAGCAAAAAATGGCAACTGTTAAGGTATACTAGAGCTGCTGAGTGAATCTGACCTTTTCTTGGAAGAACATCTTAATATGTATGGAAATCCTGGAAAAGTGAATCCGTCATATTTAGCTGCAAATATTTGTGTCCCCTCCAGACATCTCACACACAGATCAACTGACATTTACTGTCTGATACATTAAAGGCCTGTGGAACGTTTTTCAATGTTCATCCCCATCTTTTCTCATGGAGCAAAGGATCTAACAAACATTGTCGTGGATTTTCTTAATGAGAACAAAATTCCACTATCAAACTGCCGTGGTCAGTCATACGATAATGCCTCAAATATGTGAGTTTGGCATCTATGTCGTCAGTGCCGGACACAACCTGAACTTGGTGGGAGTAAAAGCAGCAGAGTGTTGTCTACAGACTGTCAAATTCTTTGACTTTGTTCAGCATCTGTACTCATTTTTGCTGGTTCTACTCATCGCTGGAATGTATTGACGTCATCTTTAGGAAAAGATTTTGTGATTAAGCGTCTGTCTGACACACGATGGTCAGCACATTGTGATGCCCTTCATGCTCTTTATGAAGGGGTTTTCGAGAAAATAAAACATGCATTGGATACTCATATAAGCTGACAATGAACAACAAGTGAACACAAGTGGAGAGGCAGAAGGATTGAGCAAAAAATATGGAAAAACTGGAAACAGTCTTTCTCACAATCCTTTGGAATGACATGCAAGAAAAAATGAACAAAACAAACAAGGTCCTGCAATCAAAGGATGTGAACATCCTTGTTGCCACGAATCTTCTTCAGTCTATGGAAACCTATCTTCAGGAAACTAGAGACAAATTTAGTGAATATGAATTCCAAGACAGGAGTGTGTGTCCAGATATAGATTACGGTGATGGGGAAAACGGGAATGAAAACAAAGTGTGCATCTTAGTAGATATGATGGATAAACAGATGAAGAACTTCTCATTAAAACCGAATTCCTCGGTTTTAAAGAGAAGTACTTCATCTGTTTTCATCTAATTCCTCTCTATTCTAGACACTCTAATCTTTGAACTGACAAAACGTGCAGAGACTTATTCACAGATTGGAAATCTGTTTTCTTTCTTCAGTGAATTGAAAAACCATTGCTTCTGATGTCCTAAAGAAATAGTGTGACCATCTGGCTAATATGTATCACAAACACCTGACTTATGATGACCTTCTAAATGAATGTGAGCATCTCAAGCACTACATGGCTCTTGATGAAAAATTGTGAGATTCTCTCAGCGCTGCACAGAAAAATAATTTCAGACAATTTTGAATCTGCACTCCCAAATGTTGAAATTGCCCTCATAGTGTTCATGTGCATAATGGCGACCAATTGTACATGCTAACGTTCTTCTTCAAGACTGAAACTTATACAAAATTGGCTTCGTAGCACAATGGGGCAGCATTTTGCCTGTGCCAGCATTAATTACCGTTTGAACTGGCTTGCACTCAAGAGCTATGGAAAATGATATCGTGAAGACTATTGACTTCAAGCCAATAATGAAGCAATTCTCTGAAAAGAAGTGCCGCAAATTCTTGTAATAATAAGAGGTTCTTAGTAATTTCATATTGTGTCATCTAATCTGTGTAGCTTACTGAGTATTATTATGTTTTTTAAGTCTTGTGTATTGTTCAATTGTTTATCTTGTTGATTAGTTGCTGCTCTATAACATGTTTTTTTTAATGTTTTAACACCAATTTTGTTGAAGTTGCCAATAAAATAAATATATGGTTTAATATTATCGACCATTTCCTTTTTATTCCTGTGATTGGGTTGTCGTTGGGGCACCAGCACACTGGTGTGCCCAGGGGGCTCATAATGCTGTGAAGACGGCCCTGGATGAGGGTCAGGGAGTGGGCGGAGGTCAGGTCAGGACTGACCTGTGTGTGTGTGTGTGTTGTTTGAGACATGTAGGAGAAACTTAAAGCTGGACGAAACTCCACCCCCACCCACAATCCTCTCTCTCTCTCTCTCTCTCTCTCTCTCTCTCTCTCTCTCTCTCTCTCTCTCTCTCTCTCTCTCTCTCTCTCTCTCTCTCTCTCTCTTTCTCTCTTTCTCTCTCTCTCTCTCTCTTCTCTCTCTCTCTCTCTCTCTCTCTCTCTCTCTCTCTCTCTCTCTCTCTCTCTCTCTCTCTCTCTCTCTCTCTCTCTCTCTCTCTCTCTCTCTCACCCTTCTCCATCGCACGGTTAATTAAAATAATCTTGACTACTTTAGACATGAGCGTCCCCCCCCTAGCATTATCTGGAAGCAGCAGTCAGACGCTAGGGAGGTCTTGCTGTTAGGGTGAGGGGTGAGGGTGGTGTCAGGGTAAGGGTGGTGTCAGGGTGATGGTGGGGTCAGGGTGAGGGTGATGTCAGGGTGAGGGTGGTGTCAGGGTGAGGGTGGTGTCAGGGTGATGGTGGTGTCAGGGTGAGGGTGGTGTCAGGGTGAGAGTGGGGTCAGGGTGAGGGTGGTGTCAGGGTGAGGGTGGTGTCAGGGGTGAGGGTGATGTCAGGGTGAGGGTGGTGTCAGGGTGAAGGTGGTGTCAGGGTGAGGGTGGTGTCAGGGGTGAGGGTGGTGTCAGGGTGTTGGTGGTGTCAGGGTGAGCGTGGTGTCAGGGTGATAGTGGTGTCAGGGTGAGGGTGGTGTCAGGGGTGATGGTGGTGTCAGGGTGAGGGTGGTGTCAGGGTGATGGTGGTGTCAGGGTGATGGTGGTGTCAGGATGAGGGTGGTGTCAGGGGTGAGGATGGTGTCAGGGGTGAGGATGGTGTCAGGGGTGAGGGTGATGTCAGGGGTGAGGGTGGTGTCAGGGTAATGGTGGTGTCAGGGTGAGGGTGGTGTCAGGGGTGATGGTGGTGTCAGGGTGATGGTGGTGTCAGGGTGATGGTGGTGTCAGGGTGATGGTGGTGTCAGGATGAGGGTGGTGTCAGGGTGAGGATGGTGTCAGGGTGATGGTGGTGTCAGGGTGATGGTGGTGCCAGGGTGATGGTGGTGTCAGGATGAGGGTGGTGTCAGGGTGAGGGTGGTGTCAGGGTGATGGTGGGGTCAGGGTGAGGGTGGGGTCAGGGTGAGGGTGGTGTCAGGGTGATGGTGGTGTCAGGGGTGAGGATGGTGTCAGGGGTGAGGGTGATGTCAGGGGTGAGGGTGGTGTCAGGGTGATGGTGGTGTCAGGGTGAGGGTGGTGTCAGGGGTGAGGGTGGTGTCAGGGTGAGGGTGGTGTCAGGGTGATAGTGGTGTCAGGGTGATGGTGGTGTCAGGGGTGATGGTGGTGTCAGGGTGAGG
Organism: Procambarus clarkii; assembly: GCF_040958095.1. Lineage (NCBI taxonomy): Eukaryota > Metazoa > Arthropoda > Malacostraca > Decapoda > Cambaridae > Procambarus > Procambarus clarkii. Next base: position 19,506,110 of record NC_091165.1, read on the forward strand.
GTGGTGTCAGGGTGATGGTGGTGTCAGTGTGAGGGTGGTGTCAGGGTGAGGGTGGTGTCAGGGTGAGGGTGGTGTCAGGGTGAGGGTGGTGTCAGGGTGTTGGTGGTGCCAGGGTGAGGGTGGTGTCAGGGGTGAGGGTGGTGTTAGGGTGATGGTGGTGTCAGGGTGATGGTGGGGTCAGAGTGATGGTGGTGTCAGGGTGAAAGTGGTGTCAGGGTGAGGGTGGTGTCAGGGGTGAGGGTGGTGTCAGGGTGTTGGTGGTGTCAGGGTGAGGGTGGTGTCAGGGTGATAGTGGTGTCAGGGTGAGGGTGGTGTCAGGGGTGATGGTGGTGTCAGGGTGATGGTGGTGTCAGGGTGATGGTGGTGTCAGGGTGATGGTGGTGTCAGGATGAGGGTGGTGTCAGGGTGAGGATGGTGTCAGGGGTGAGGGTGATGTCAGGGGTGAGGGTGGTGTCAGGGTGATGGTGGTGTCAGGGTGAGGGTGGTGTCAGGGGTGAGGGTGGTGTCAGGGTGATGGTGGTGTCAGGGTGATAGTGGTGTCAGGGTGAGGGTGGTGGCAGGGGTGATGGTGGTGTCAGGGTGAGGGTGGTGTCAGGGTGATGGTGGTGTCAGTGTGAGGGTGGTGTCAGGGTGAGGGTGGTGTCAGGGTGAGGGTGGTGTCAGGGTGAGGGTGGTGTCAGGGTGTTGGTGGTGCCAGGGTGAGGGTGGTGTCAGGGGTGAGGGTGGTGTCAGGGTGATGGTGGTGTCAGGGTGATGGTGGGGTCAGGGTGATGGTGGTGTCAGGGTGATGGTGTTGTCAGGGTGAGGGTGGTGTCAGGGTGATGGTGGTGTCAGGGTGAGGGTGGTGTCAGGGGTGAGGGTGGTGTCAGGGGTGAGGGTGGTGTCAGGGTGAGGGTGGTGTCAGGGTGTTATTGGTGTCAGGGTGTTGGTGGTGTCAGGGTGATGGTGTTGTCAGGGGTGAGGGTGGTGTCAGGGGTGAGGGTGGTGTTAGGGTGAGGGTGGTGTCAGGGTGATGGTGTTGTCAGGGGTGAGGGTGGTGTCAGGGGTGAGGGTGGTGTCAGGGTGAGGGTGGTGTCAGGGTGATGGTGTTGTCAGGGGTGAGGGTGGTGTCAGGGTGAGGGTGGTGTCAGGGGTGAGGGTGGTGTCAGGGTGAGGGTGGTGTCAGGGTGATGGTGTTGTCAGGGGTGAGGGTGGTGTCAGGGTGAGGGTGGTGTCAGGGTGTTGGTGGTGTCAGGGGTGAGGGTGGTGTCAGGGTGATGGTGGTGTCAGGGTGATGGTGGTGTCAGGGTGATGGTGGTGTCAGGGTGATGGTGGTGTCAGGGTGATGGTGGTGTCAGGGTGATGGTGGTGTCAGGGGTGAGGGTGGTGTCAGGGTGAGGGTGGTGTCAGGGGTGAGGGTGGTGTCAGGGTGAGGGTGGTGTCAGGGTGATGGTGGTGTCAGGGTGATGGTGGTGTCAGGGTGATGGTGGTGTCAGGGGTGAGGGTGGTGTCAGGGTGAGGGTGGTGTCAGGGTGAGGGTGGTGTCAGGGTGATGGTGGTGTCAGGGTGATGGTGGTGTCAGGGGTGAGGGTGGTGTCAGGGTGAGGGTGGTGTCAGGGTGATGGTGGTGTCAGGGTGATGGTGGTGTCAGGGGTGAGGGAGGTAACAGGATGAGGTTGGTGGACCAACTACTGATCTTCCCTGCAACGCAAACCACAACAATTCACTAACTCCCTAATACCGGGTTTATGGTTAGGTGAACAGTTGCATCAGGTGAAAAGGAATCGAGTTCACCTGTTTCTGTCCCGACCAGATATTGAGCTCGGATCCCTCGGTTGCAAGCCGAGGACGTAGACCATTGTGATAATTGCTTAGAATTTCAGCACCTACGTCATTTAGATATAAATTTTTGTTTAAAATTAGATTTAGCAAAATTGTGTTACCCATCAAGATAAAAAAAAAAATATTTCATTGGACGTGCTTCTCAGAAAAGGGCAAAAAGGGAGATATATATACACTGAGAGGCATTCCCTATTTTTCAGTATATACTGTATACACAAAATTCACTTCAGTCCAGGGGCCAGATTCACGAAGCAGTTATGCAAGCACTTACGAACCTGTACAACTTTTCTCAATATTTGGCGGCTTTGTTTACAATTATTAAACTCTTAATGAGCTCCGAAGCACCTGGAGGCTGTTTATAACAATAACAACACTTGATTGGCAAGTTTTCATGCTTGTAAACTGTTTAATAAATGTAACCAAAGCCGTCAAAGATTGACGAAAGATGTACACGTTCGTAAGTACTTGCGTAACTGCTTCGTGAATCTGGGCCCTGGACTATGTTCAGGACTGAAGTACTAACCTGCAGGTTGCTCAGTATAAGTTAGTGTCGCAGCCACAAGAACAGTGGAGAGACCTTAAACACACCACCAAACCAATGCCCCCATACGAGGCCAAATCTCATCTGAGGTGCTAGGATCTTATCTTGAGGTTATCTTGAGTTGATTTCGGGGCTTTTTAGTGTCCCCGCGGCCCGGTCCTCGACCAAGCCTCCACCCCCAGGAAGCAGCCCGTGACAGCTGACTAACACCCAGGTACCTATTTTACTCCTAGGTAACAGGGGCTTAGGGTGAAAGAAACTCTGCCCATTGTTTCTCGCCGGCGACTGGGATCGAACCCAGGACCACAGGATCACAAGTCCAGCGTGCTGTCCGCTCGGCCGACCGGGTCCCCAGGATACCAACTGGGATATCCCCAGGTATCCCCAGGATACCAGGATACCAACTGAAGCGAACTGAATGATGGTGTGAATGAGGCAGGAAAGTACGTACCATCTCACTCATTTCATTTCTCATTTTTTTTAAAGAACCAGAAAGAGCTTTTGGAGCTCTAATTGGCTTAAGCCGCTAGAGACCACAGTCGCAGCAGAATGCAACCTTCAGAATGTTCGGCTTGTATAACCCAAATTGGAAAGAGCCTATACGTAGCATCTAAATTTCCAGTTGGGTCAGATGGTACTGGAACCACCAATCCAATTTATGTGTTGGAAATACATAAATTAATGAATTTATGTATTAAAGAAATGATCTGAAGATAAATATACCTCAAGAGATGAGGTACGCCAAGTATAGGAGCCGGTGAAGCCAACGACAGCGATTAATTACCACTCCAATTACTGGGGCGAGTGCGGCCAATTTCACTGAAACAAACATTGTAGTCACCGAGAATGATGATAATGATGATGATGAT
>NC_091165.1:19516840-19556840 GCF_040958095.1 Procambarus clarkii
TAATAAAAATGAAATTTATTACCTAATTAATTTATTAAAAGAAAAACTAAAACAAAATCTAAATATGTTCACTCCCTGTCACTTTAACACTCCGTACTTGACCTGAGTGGCAATGAAGACTATTCCTATACATAACCATAGCAACTATACCTTGGGCAACCAGCTAAAGATGTTGGGCTGGTCTTGGGGAGAGGTAAGATGGTTGGCCTCTCCCAGTTGCTCTTGTGTCCACACTGATCTCTTCCTCGTCTGGTCTAGCCCAGACTAGAACATTGTATCCTTCCGCCTAGTCAAAGTTCTACCAAGTTACTAGCTAGGTTTAAGTTATAACAATTAACCTCTGTTGTACTTAATTGATCCAGACTGGTTGAATTATTTTACTGAAGTTAAGTTACACAAACATCTAACGGCAGAGCTGTTCCCGATCCCCCAAAAATGGTTAATTGAACTTTGAGAAATAGTAGACCTGTCAACCCTGATGACCTATGACCGCCGGTCACTCCGCCTTACAAGTTAGATCTGATTCGTGACGTCACTGATGGTGACTTAAACTCAATAATTAGAATACTCTTGATATTGTATCCAGTACTATTATACAATACAATTTTAATGCAAAATGAATAAAGGCTAATTTCTCTAAATTACTGAATACTATAGGATGGTTCATTATACAAAACTATGAACAAAGATGCCCGCCATTTGTGACTCAGACCTGCTAATTCCCAGGCGAGTGGGCGTTGTTGAGAGGTCAGGTCCCTACTCGAACTTCTGGAACCTTCTGGAATAATTCTTACAACACCCTAGTTTGTTACAGTGGTCAGCTGGTAGGGTGGTGGTGGTGGTGGTCAGCTGGTAGGGTGGTGGTGGTCAGCTGGTAGGGTGGTGGTGGTCAGCTGGTAGGGTGGTGGTGGTCAGCTGGTAGGGTGGTGGTGGTCAGCTGGTAGGGTGGTGGTGGTCAGCTGGTAGGGTGGTGGTGGTCAGCTGGTAGGGTGGTGGTGGTCAGCTGGTAGGGTGGTGGTGGTCAGCTGGTAGGGTGGTGGTGGTGGTGGTCAGCTGGTAGGGTGGTATAAGCCAGTTAACACCTTTACTATCCCAACAACCCGCCCTTCAATGATTTCTCAACGACAAGGGAAGAGAAGGGAACTCTGAGGAGAAAGCACAAAACCATTACGACTATATAGCACTGGGAAGGGGGTCAGGACAAGGATTTGGCATGGGATGTGGGAAAGGGAATGGTGCCTAACCACTTGGACTGTCGGGGATTTGAACACCGACTTGCATGAAGCGAGACCGTCGGTCTACCGTCCATCCCAAGTGGTTGGACTTCCCAACGATAAGAAACTGTCGTACTAAGGTGCCCTTATCCAAACCTACCAGAGGACCCATAACAGAAAACAGGACAGTACATCATTTTCGCGACCCGCTTCCATTTTCTACTACGACGATTTTTAGCCATTAATGAAGTATACATCAAAATGCCACACTCAGGAGGACGGGTTGAGATGCCACAAGAAGTTACAGGCCAGTCACACCCAGTCCTCGGTAATACAGAGGACTGTATCTGGATGGATGGAGGGGAGCCGTTCGGCCGAGCGGACAGCACGCTGGACTTGTGATCCTGTGGTCCTGGGTTCGATCCCAGGCGCCGGCGAGAAACAATGGGCAGAGTTTCTTTCACCCTATGCCCCTGTTACCAAGCAGTAAAATAGGTACCTGGGAGTTAGTCAGCTGTCACGGGCTGCTTCCTGGGGGTGGAGGCCTGGTCGAGGACCGGGCCGCGGGGACACTAAAAAGCCCCGAAATCATCTCAAGATAACCTCAAGAAGATGGTGTATCTGGGATGCTCTGTACTGTGTAGGAGAGTCTACGGTCAGTCACTGGTGCAGGACGTTCACTGAACACTTCGTCTCATCACGTGCTGAGCGCCGGGCTCAATAATCCCTATACACAGGTGCTCAATATGTCAAATATTGAGGACAAAATTTGTTGATTTTTTTGCTAGTTTCTACAGCCAATGATTTATAAAAATATATTTTTTTTTGTAGTTAGAACATAATTGATGGATCTCTCTCTCTCTGTGTCTATCTGTCTCTCTCTCTCTCTCTCTCTCTGTCTCTGTCTCTGTCTCTGTCTCTCTCTCTCTCTCTCTCTCTCTCTCTCTCTCTCTCTGTCTCTGTCTCTGTCTCTCTCTCTCTCTCTCTCTCTCTCTCTCTCTCTCTCTCTCTCTCTCTCTCTCTCTCTCTCTCTCTCTCTGTCTCTCTCTCTCTCTCCTCAATACAGTGGTTGCATTATACAATCAATGCCTCCACTCTCAATTGCAAACAAGCTCAATGATTATATAAATTGCACTGAATTACCATAAATATATATGGAGCAACTCATAGAGAACAAACTCATTAACATCTCATGGAAATACACAAATGCTCATCGCATCAACAAATTGCATACACAATGAGCTTCGTATCATTCCCGGATGAAATTAGCTTGGGGATGCAAGCCAAAAATAATATATTTATGGGTTCGTAAGTGCATTACTTTGATTGTGAATTTAGTAATTTGTGCCAATTAAAAGATTTTTTTTTACAAGTTGGAGTAAGAGAGAGAGAGAGAGAGAGAGAGAGAGAGAGAGAGAGAGAGAGAGAGAGAGAACTGTTTCTTCTCGTTTTCTTCGTAAATTTTCACATTTTTTATTCTAATTATCTTTCAAATATTCAATTATTTTCTCACCCTTCATTACTCAGTTCTTTCTTTCATTCTCTTTCGTTTTCATTCTCTCTCTCATTCTCTTTCTTTGTATCATTCACTCTTTCAGTCTCTCTAAATCTCTAATTCTTTTAGTTAAGATAAGGAGTCTATTGCATTAGAATTTTAATGCCACGAAGATAGCAACCCAGACCTCCTTGAAATGATAGGCTAGGCTAGGTTATATTGGGTTAAGTTAGGATAGGATAGAATAGGATAGGATAGGATAGGTCTTTAGCAACTAAAGACCTATCTAAATAGGTCTAAAATAAAAGTTGCTATTTTTAGCAACTATGACCTTTAAATCTAAAAACTTTAACATGTTTGTCCAAAGTTAATAATACAAAAAGTCTGTTAAAGGATGTTAGAGTGGAACTACAGTGGAACAAAGCAGTGGAACAAAACAGTGGAACAAAACAGTGGTACCAAACAGTGGAACAAAACAGTGGAACAAAACAGTGGAACAAAACAGTGGTACCAAACAGTGGAACAAAACAGTGGAACAAAACAGTGGAATAAAACAGTGGTACCAAACAGTGGAACAAAACAGTGGAACAAAACAGTGGAATAAAACAGTGGAACAAAACTGGAACAAAACTAAGAGCAAGTGTAATGTGTCAAGGCTAGTCATTGTTGAGCTCAATTAGTGACTTCAAAAGGAATTACAACGATAAACTTGAAGAAAAAGGTCGATCGCACTGATTGGTCAGGGGCTGGAATGGTATAGGTCAGATCACCTTTTATATAGGGAGATATAAGGTTCAAATCTAACGACACTTGTTGGTAAGCACATTTAGGGGAGCAGACATACATACACATACATAAACTCAGACACATTTGCAGGTCTTCGCGGCCGAGCGGACAGCGCTCAGGATTTGCAGGTCACTGATCCGAGTTCGATTCCCGGTAGAGGCAGACATAAATGGACAGTTTCTTGGACGAGGTGTCTCGTCCATGACACCTCGTCTCAAATTGGTACTTGGGAGTTAAGCCAGCTGTTCATGCAGGCTGAATCCTGAGAATGTGTGTGTAGGTATACACACACACACACACACACACACACACACACACACACACACACACACACACACACATACACATTTTTATTTGGCTGTATACTTTACCGTAATTTTATTTTTGTAGTAAATCTACTATTCTAATAGTGGAGGCTGACTCCATACACAGTTTCAAGTGTAGATATGACAGAGCCCAATAGGCTCAGGAATCTGTACACCTGTTGATTGACGGTTGAGAGGCGGGACCAAAGAGCCAGAGCTCAACCCCCGCAAGCACAACTAGGTGAGCACAACTAGGTGAGTACACACACACACACACACACACACACACACACACACACACACACACACACACACACACACACACACACACACAGACACAAACTGTGCCTGCCACTCTCCATAGTGTATAACAAAATACTGGTAACAGGTGAACTGCCAAAAATTTGGAAGACGGCTAATGTAGTCCCGATATACAAGAAAGTGGATAAGCAGGAGGCATTGAACTACAGGCCAGTGTCCCTAACTTGCATACCATGCAGATAGATGGTGAGGATTTTGCGATCAAAGCTAGTGGAACATCTGGAGCGAAAGAACTTTGTAACACAACATCAACATATTGCAAATACAAGTGCAAATACACTTGTATTCAGTGTGAATTGGGGCACCAAGGCGGAGGGCCACTGCGACACGAAGGGAATCTGGATCTAGGCGCGTGCCCCTTGCCGACATGGGTACTGCCAGTATGAAGTTTCCTACATAGGGGTCAGGGATGGCAAGTACTGCCTCACAGGATTAGTTGAATTCTATGACCAGGCAACAAAAATCGGCCAAGAGAGAGAGAGAGAGAGCTGGGTAGACTACGTATTTTTGGATTGCCAGAAAGCCTTTGACACAGTACCACACAAGAAATTAATGCACAAGCTGGAGATGCAGGCAGGAGTGAAAGGGAAGTACTCCATTGGATAAAGGAGTAACTAAGCGACAAAAGACAACGAGTCACTGTGAGGGGTGAGGTCTCAGATTGGCATGGTGTCACCAGTGGCGTCCCGCAGGGTTCAGTCCTTGGTCCTATACTGTTTCTGATATTTGTAAATGATCTCCCAGAGGGAATAGAATCGTTCCTCTCATTGTTTGCTGATGATGCAAAAAGTATGAGGAGGATTAAGACAGAGGAAGATAGTAGGAGGCTACAAGATGACCTAGCCAAACTGATTGAATGGTTCAACAAATGGCTACTAAAGTTCAACCCCCAAGTAAATGTAAAGCAATGAAACTAGGCAGTGGAAACAGGAGGCTAAACACAGGATACAGAATAGGAGATGAAATACTTCATGAAACGGATAGAGAGAAAAATCTAGGAGTTGATATCACGCCAAACCTGTCTCCTGAAGCCCACATAAAAAGAATAGCATCTGCGGCGTATGCGAGGCTGGCTAACATCAGAACAGTCTTCAGGAACCTGTGTAAGGAAACATTCAGAACCTTGTATAGCGCATATGTCAGACCAATCCTGGAGTATGCGGCCCCAGCATGGAGCCCGTACCTTGTCAAGCCCAAGACGAAGCTGGAAAAAGTTCAGAGGTGTGCCACTAGACTAGTCCCAGAACTATGAGGCGTGAGTTACGAGGAAAGGCTGCGTGAGATATATCTCACTTCGCTGGAAGACAGGAGAGCTCGGGAAGATATGACCACTACCTACAAAATTGAAAGAGGAATATACAGGGTAGATAAAGATAAACTGTTTACACAGGTGGTAAGTGAACAAGGGGACACAGGTGGAAACTGAGTACCCAAAGAACCACAGGGACGTTAGAAAGAACTTTTTCAGTGTCAGAATAGTTAACAAATGGAATGCATTAAGCAGTGATGTGGTGGAGGCTGACTCCATGCACAGTTTCAAATGTAGATATGACAGAGCCCAGTAGGCTCAGGAATCTGTACACCAGTTGATTGACGGTTGAGAGGCGGGACCAAAGAGCCAGAGCTCAACTCCCGCAAACACAACTAGGTGAATACACACACACACACACACACACACACACACACACACACACACACACACACACACACACACACACACACACACACACACACACACACACAGTTACGAGTTACGTGAGTTACGAGTTACGAGGAAAGGCTGCGGGAAATGCACCTTACGACACTAGAAAACAGAAGAGTAAGGGGAGACATGATCACAACCTACAAAATCCTCAGAGGAATCGACCGGGTAAACAAGGATAAACTATTCAACACTGGTGGGACACGAACAAGGGGACACAGGTGGAAACTGAGTACCCACATGAGCCACAGAGACGTTAGAAGGAGCTTTTTCAGTGTCAGAGTAGTTAACAGATGGAATGCATTAAGCAGTGATGTGGTGGAGGCTGACTCCATACACAGTTTTAAATGTAGATATGATAGAGCCCAATAGGCTCAGGAATCTGTACACCTGTTGATTGACGGTTGAGAGGCGGGACCAAAGAGCCAGAGCTCAACCCCCGCAAACACAACTATGTGAGTACACACACACACACACACACACACACACACACACACACACACACACACACACACACACACACACACACACACACACAAACATACACATACACAACATATCAATATCGACTCAAACATCACTCTCACCCACACAAATATCAACTCAAACGCACGCCAACATCATCACCCACTTCCTCAACCATCGTGTAGAACACACACGGATAGGGGGGGAGAGACAGGCCACACACACAGGGGGGAGAGACAGGCCACACACACACAGGGGGGAGAGACAGGCCACACACACACAGGGGGGAGAGACAGGCCACACACACACAGGGGGGGAGAGACAGGCCACACACACACAGGGGGGAGAGACAGGCCACACACACACAGGGGGGGAGAGACAGGCCACACACACAGGGGGGAGAGACAGGCCACACACACACAGGGGGGAGAGACAGGCCACACACACAGGGGGGAGAGACAGGCCACACACACACAGGGGGGAGAGACAGGCCACACACACACAGGGGGGAGAGACAGGCCACACACACAGGGGGGAGAGACAGGCCACACACACACAGGGGGGGAGAGACAGGCCACACACACAGGGGGGAGAGACAGGCCACACACACACAGGGGGGAGAGACAGGCCACACACACACAGGGGGGAGAGACAGGCCACACACACACAGGGGGGAGAGACAGGCCACACACACACAGGGGGGGAGAGACAGGCCACACACACACAGGGGGGGAGAGACAGGCCACACACACACAGGGGGGAGAGACAGGCCACACACACACAGGGGGGAGAGACAGGCCACACACACACAGGGGGGGAGAGACAGGCCACACACACAGGGGGGGGAGAGACAGGCCACACACACAGGGGGGAGAGACAGGCCACACACACACAGGGGGGAGAGACAGGCCACACACACACAGGGGGGAGAGACAGGCCACACACACAGGGGGGGAGAGACAGGCCACACACACACATGGGGGGGGGGAGACAGGCCACACACACAGGGGGGGGGGAGAGACAGGCCACACACACACAGGGGGGGGAGAGACAGGCCACACACACACAGGGGGGAGAGACAGGCCACACACACACAGGGGGGGAGAGACAGGCCACACACACACAGGGGGGGAGAGACAGGCCACACACACACAGGGGGGGTAGAGACAGGCCACACACACAGGGGGGGAGAGACAGGCCACACACACACAGGGGGGGAGAGACAGGCCACACACACACAGGGGGGGTAGAGACAGGCCACACACACAGGGGGGGAGAGACAGGCCACACACACAGGGGGGGGGGAGAGACAGGCCACACACACACAGGGGGGGGGGAGACAGGCCACACACACACACAGGGGAAAGAGACAGGCCACACACACACAGGGGGGGGGGGTAGAGAGACAGGCCACACACACACAGGGGGGGGTAGAGAGACAGGTCACACACACACGGGGAAAGAGACAGGCCACACACACACAGGGTAACAGACAGGCCACACACACACAGGGGGGGGAGAGACAGGCCACACACACACAGGAGGGGGGGAGAGAGACAGGCCTTGCAGCAATCAATTACACGTGGAGAAGAGGAGAGCCGTGTTCAGGTACCGGGTGCAGCATCTCCCTCCCCCAGCACATACAGCTGGGTAAAGCACCGCCTCTGATGGATAGCTGACGCGCACTGAATAGGCAAGTGGCAGGTCTGAAAGCCTGTCAGGGGGACCTGTCTGCCGCTCTGGGTAGGTGTTTTATTGTTATTTTTTTTTTTTTTGTTGCATGTGTGGGGCTGTTCCAGCCAACCAACGATAAACTATTGAGCGTTCTGTATCAAAGAAAGAAAGGAGATGTGGTTTGTCGGTAGAGAATTTTTTTTTTTTTTTAATGCACGTTGTCTTCGACTTATGTTTTGAAGGGATGAGGTATTATTACTTACACACACACACACACACACACATACACACACACACACTCACACACGCACACACACACACACACACATACACACACACACACACACACACACACACACAAACACACACACATACACACACACAAAATTTAGGGAATTGACAGGGTTGATAAAGACAGGCTGTTTAACACAAGGGGCACACGCACTAGGGGACACAGGTGGAAACTGAGTGCCCAAATGAGCCACAGAGATATTAGAAAGAACTTTTTTAGTGTCAGAGTGGTTGACAAATGGAATGCATTAGGAAGTGATGTGGTGGAGGCTGACTCCATACACAGTTTCAAGTGTAGATATGATAGAGCCCAATAGGCTCAGGAACCTGTACACCTGTTGATTGACAGTTAAGAGGCGGGACCAAAGAGCCAGAGCTCAACCCCCGCAAGCACAACTAGGTGAGTACAACTAGGTGAGTACACACAAACACACACACACACATACCTGCCCCAGCCCTTACGCTTTCCCACCACCTTAAGGCCTCCCTTCTCCCACACCCCACTATCTTCTCCCTTCTACCCCACCCCTTAAGCCTTCCTTTCTCCCCCACTAAGCCCTCCTTTCTCCCCCCCCCCCAAGCCCGCCCTCCTCCCCTACCCACTCAAGCCCCCCTCTTACTTCCACCCCCCAAGCCCTCCCTTCCTCCCCCACCCCTCCAAGCCCTCCCTTTGACCCTATCCTCTCCAAACCAGATCCTCCAAACCCCCTCAAAACCCAGGTCCCCCTCACCCTCAGCCCCCCCTCACAACCCAGGACCCACCCTTCTCCCCCCACCCCATCCCATACCCTCCAAGTTTACCTACACCATTGGAATCAACTGAAACTGAGGATTGACAGAAAAGAGTCATCTTTAAGGTGATGTACTCAAAGATTGATGGGATTACAACCAAGGCAAGTGAACTTAGGGAAAGAGCACAGGAAGTAAACCCAGATGGAATTGGACTCACAGAAACGAAACTCTCAGGAATCATAACAATTGCGGTGTTCCTCCAGGAATACACTGTAATATGGAAAGAGAGGGAGGGTAGGGGAGGAGGTTGAGTGGCCCTTCTCATGAGAAAGGAATGGAGTTTCAAGGAGATGGTTATCCCAGGCTGTGAAGAGTTTAGAGAGCACCATGACGATTGGAGGACCATGAGTGGCAGTAGCATTGATATATAACCCTTCACCAAACAACAGAAGACCCAAACAAGAGTATGACAGAAAAAACATGGCAGTTAACAATATAATTGAGAGGGCAGCCTCTGCTGCCTGTAGAATTCAAATTTTTGGCAGTTCACCTGTTATAAGTGATTTGTTGTACACCATGGAGAGTGGCAGGCACAGTGCTTTTGCTCCTTCCTTTAGTATCCAAGGGAAGATTATATCTGGGCCTATAGCCTTTGTCACATCCAACTCTAGCAAAAGCTTCCTTATAGCCCCACTGGTAATATCAAATTTCTCTATTGGTGCCTGGTTAACTATTCCTTCTCTTATATCTGGAACTTCTCCTTGCTCTAATGTGAAGACTTCCTGGAGTTTGGTATTGAGTTCCTTGCATACTTCTTTGTAGTTTGTAGTGAATCTGTCTGCCCCTATCCCCAGTTTCATTACCTGTTCCTTCACTGTTGTCTTTCTCCTGATGTGGCTGTGCAGTAATTTAGGTTGAGTCTTTGCCTTGCTTACTATGTCGTTTTCATATTGCCCTTCTGCCTCTCTTCTCATCCTGACGTATTCATTCCTGGCTCTCTGGTAACCTTTCTGCTCTCATGTGTCCTGTTATTTCTATAGTTTCTCCATGCTCTTTTACTTGCTAAGCTAGCTTACATCTCTGATTAAACCATGGGTTTCTCATCTTCATTTCATTTTTTACCTTTTGGGCTGGGATAAACTTTTCTGCTGCCTCCTTACACTTCTGCGTGATGTATTCCATCATGTCTTGGGCAGTCTTTCCCCTTAGCTCTGTTTCCCATGTTATATCCGTTAGGAAGTTTTTCATCTCCTCATAGTTTCCCTTACGGAATGCTTCCTCTTGCTTTCAGTTCCCTTTCTCGAGTACTTTAACCCTTCTTCGACCAGATACTCAAACGTCAATACAATGTGATCGCTCGTGTCTACTGGGACCTCGAAGTCAATTTCCCTTATGTCGGACTCATTCAGAATGAATACTAGGTCGAGTCTCGCTGGTTCATCGTTTCCCCTCACTCTTGTGGGTTCCTTGACCTGCTGGCTTAAAAAGTTTCTTGTTGCTACCTCCAGTAGTTTAGCTCTCCATGTTTCCTCTCCTCCATGCGAATCCTTGTTCTCCCAGTCTATCCTTCCATGATTGAAGTCACTCATGATGAGCAAAGGGGATCTTTCTAGGTTCGTGGCCTACTGGTGGGTGGTGTCTAAAGTTTGTTAAACTTCACTTGTGGTTTGAGCAAGTCAGTGCATATTATATATATATATATATATATATATATATATATATATATATATATATATATATATATATATATATATATATATATATATATGTCGTACCTAGTAGCCAGAACGCACTTCTCAGCCTACTATGCAAGGCCTGATTTGCCTAATAAGCCAAGTTTTCCTGAATTATTATATTTTCTCTAATTTTTTTCTTATGAAATGATAAAGCTACCCATTTCATTATGTATGAGGTCAATTTTTTTTATTGGAGTTAAAATTAACGTAGATATGTGACCGAACCTAACCAACCCCACCTAACCTAACCTAACCTATCTTTATAGGTTAGGTTAGGTTAGGTAGCCGAAAAAGTTAGGCTAGGTTAGGTTAGGTAGGTTAGGTAGTCAAAAAACAATTAATTCATGAAAACTTGGCTTATTAGGCAAATCGGGCCTTGCATAGTAGGCTGAGAAGTGCGTTCTGGCTACTAGGTACGACATATATATATATATATATATATATATATATATATATATATATATATATATATATATATATATATATATATATATATATATATATATATATATATATATATATATATATATATATATATATATATATGTATATATATATATATATATATATATATATATATATATATATATATATATATATATATATATATATATATATGCAAACAAGCCTGAATGGTCCCCAGGACTATATGCGAATGAAAACTCACACCCCAGAAGTGACTCGAACCCATACTCCCAGGAGCAACGCAACTGGTAACTACAGGGCGCCTTAATCCACTTGACCATCACGGCCGTCAAAAGGAAGTGATAGCCGAGGCTATTTGAGCCACTTCCCCGACGGCAACTCGGATGGTAATCTTGGGCATAGCATTTCACCAAATCACCTCATTCTCTTTTGACCACAATAGCATTAATGCAAACACTCAAATGTCCAGGTCGTGGCTCACTGTTCATCTGTACCGAGACATGTGGGACTTCCATTACAGATGAAAGTTCAGAACCTGCAACTAAGAGGAGGACTGTGGATATTTACATACTACAGAGTCTGTAACAAATAAAATATTTAGAGATAGAGTACTGCAGAAGATGTTCAGTGACCCCCCCCCATTAACCCAGCAGTTGCAACAAGAATTCAACCAACTACGAATCACTTATTTTAATGCAAGACAGCGGTTGAAGAACAGAAGTGCACTTACACCGCATTACGCTTGAATGTACAAACATTAAAATACATTAAGCTTGAGTATATTTTTCCTTGTACAAGAGAAAAGAGGCTTTCAGGTTCCATAAGACGAGAGTGACTGTCAGCATTATAGAGGTAAACCAAAGAAGCTCCTGGAACACTAACAAAGTTCAGAGTTACAAACCAAATAATATTTACAATGAGATTTAACGCAGCCGAAGAAGTTGTTAAACCACATTGGACATACTCTTACTGAAGCCAACATATGAGTCATAAATACTCATTATAAATATCACTGGAAGCCCCTCCCCACAAAGTATCATCACTATGACAGAATATACCATCACCCCCACATTGTCACCACATAATACCATCAACACCAAAGTACCACTGCCACAAGAGTACCATCACCACCACAGAATACCATCACCACCACAGAGTATCATCACCACTACAGAGTACCATCACCACCACAGAGTATCATCACCACTACAGAGTACCATCACCACTACAGAGTACCATCACCACTACAGAGTATACAATCACCACCCAATAGTTCCATCACAACCAAAAAGTATATATCATCACCACCAACATCACAGAGTACCATCACCACCATAGAACACCATCCACACTACAGAACACCATCACCACCAAAGAACACCATCCACACTACAGAACACCATCACCACCTGTTATAACGCCAGGTCGCCTGGAGACACGAGTCTACCTGATGAAATTTATTCTGCTTACCTGACCAGAAATTAAGAAATCAGTGGGAGAAATATATGCAATGAACGTCAGCGAGTAATTTAAGAGAATGAGACCAGAACAAAACAGAGAATGAGCATCTTGTCAATGTTAATGGAGATAGAATGTCGACAGTTGTGACGTTAGCGAGCAACGTAACTCCACTTGACTTGCCGCAGTCGTCAGAAATGGACGTGCGTTTCAGTGTCTTGGGAATATTGAAGAATACGACTCTGGATGAAGTGTTTGAGTAACGGCTACAGTGCAAAACTGTTGAGGAGCTGTTCCTTCTCGCCATTTGTGAAGATTTGGAGACGACCTCAAGCCTAGTGGTGGTCGTACCTATGTGGACCTCTAAAGCGTGGTATCCTCAGGTGGAGGAATATAAGTGGGGGTCTTTGTGTAGAGCCTGACAGGCGACTGTGTGAGCTCAAGTCAGGAGCAGAAGAGCTGTGAGGCAGACATTAAGTGACTTTGTTGGACGTCTTAGAGGACGCCATTTTTGGGAGTGCCGGAGTTGAGCACCCTAACATTATAGAGTCATCACCACCACAGAACACCATCACTATCATAGAACACCATCACCACCACAGAACACCATTACTACCAAAGAACACCATCACCACCACAGAACACCATTACTACCAAAGAACACCATCACCACCACAGAACACCATTACTACCAAAGAACACCATCACCACCACTACCATAGAACACCATCACCATCACCATAGGTCACCGTAAAACAATAAGAACCTAAGGTTTTCTACAACTGATACTCTATCACAATAATCCAGCTTATCACAGCTCTTCGAAATCACCAACAGGCATTAAACTGCTCACCCTCAGGACTAGCTGACACCAGGCTCTATCCTGGCCCAGTGATACACTAACCCTCTAACATGCTTTAAAGACAAATACAGGATGATGGTGTCACACATTAATAATTAGTGGACGAGGTATTAATATCATAACAAAACACAATGAGACCTTAACTCCATAACTACCTTCTGAAGACGTCTGACATGGATGTCAATCACCAGGTTAATCTATATCCATAAATAACATTATTCGAAGAGTAGTTTATTGTCCACAGACACATGCTCGAGATGCCCGCAGCTTCTTGATGACGTGTCGCCTAAAGTTAGAAGGTCTGGTGATTACTGACACCACGAAACGTGGTTGCATCTGAGGGGCGCCGTCAGCACCTTCAGCCGTAGCCACTGCTCTTTGATGTCCTCCCACGTTCGAATCCTTCGCCGCCACTTGAAGCCGCTAAGCTCGTATAGCACGCCTTGATCCGAGCTGCGGGCGGTCCGTTTCATCAGCTTTGGGGGAAGCACATCTGTCCTGGGATTCCTTGAGAGGTTAGTCGCTTCCGCGAGGCTCCCTGCTTGAGGCTTCACGATGCTCGGAGGCTGCTTGGGCTTCACTACACCACCTGCATTGTCAGACACCGTTTGTGTGGTGTTTCCCCTTGTGTGGGGTGATGGTGTTCTGTGGTGGTGATGGTGTTCTGTGGTAATGATGGTGTTCTGTTATGGTGATGGGGTTCTGTGCTGGTGGTGATGGGGTTCTGTGCTGGTGGTGATGGGGTTCTGTGGTGGTGGTGATGGGGTTCTGTGGTGGTGATGGTGTTCTGTGGGGGTGATGGTGTTCTGTGGTAATGATGGTGTTCTGTGATGGTGATGGGGTTCTGTGGTGGTGGTGATGGGGTTCTGTGGTGGTGGTGATGGGGTTCTGTGGTGGTTATGGTGTTGTATGGTTGTGATGGTGTTCTGTGGTGGTGGAGTTTTCCGGAGCATGAAGTCATGATATTAACTAAAATGGATACATTTTAGTTAATTATTTTACTTAATATCATGACCTCATGCTCGACAGCATCACTGAACACCACAGCCTGGCCAAAGTCTCAATAAACGTCTAGGGTTAAGTAAAAAAGGCTAGCATAAAATACCCCCGTTTCCTGGGGCATATAAAACAGGTCATAAGAATAAGAACCTAAAGTTCTCTACAACTGATACTCTATCACAATAATCCAGCTTATCACAACTCTTCGAAATCACCAACAGGCATTAAACTGCACACCCTCAGGACTAGCTGACACCAGGCTCTATCCTGGCGCAGTGATACACTAGCCCTCTAGCATGCTTTAAACTTAAGTACAGGATAGTGGTGTCACACATTAATAATTAGTGGATAAGGAATCAATATCATATCAAAGCACTTCAGGTCCTCAAGTACCTACCCCAATATGTATTCATAGATCTAACCTACCATAACTAATGTACATCGGTAGTCTGATCCAATACAGGTACAAGGGCATAATTATATATATACTAGTAGCCAATAAACACACACAAGGCGACTCAAATCAACAGCTGGACGTCACACGTCCGCCCATCTGAAAAATCAAGACGGTAGTACTGTATTTTGTCATGTGTTCTTGTACTGTATTTGAGATCTTCTTGATCCAACTCCTAGTCTCATAACTTTGCATTTGTTAGGGTTTAAATCTAGTAGCCATTTCTCAGTCTATATTTAGAGGTTATCGTGTTTATATTGTAATGTATTGCATTCCTCCTCAGTACTGATTCGCCTCTTTAGCTTTGCATCTTCAGCTAAGATGGATAACAATGTGATTACTTCCTATGATGGTTTACATATATCAGGAACAGTATGGGCCCTAGTACCGCCCCTTGACGTATTGTGCGCGTGAGTACTTACATAGTTGTACTCACACGCACAGTTGAGTACAACTGTGTGTGTGAGTTGTGCATGCGGGGGTTTGAGCTCTGCTCTTTCGGCCAGCCTCTCAACTGTCAATCAATCAACATTTACTAACTACTAACTAACTCCCCCCCCCACACACACAGACACACTCCTAGGAAGCAGCCCGTAACAGCCGTCTAACTCCCAGGTACCTATTTACTGCTACGTAACACGAGCATCAGGGTGAAAGAAACTCTGCCCATTTTTGTTTCTGCCATTACCGGGGATCGAACCTGGACCCTAGGATCACGAGTCCAGAGTGCTTTCCACTCAGCTTTCAGGTCCCCATTGTGTGTGTGTGAGTGCGTATGTGCGTGCGTGTGTGTCAATGTCTTCCTTGTTCTTTGTGGTTTAAAATGAAAATAGTTGAGTTTGGAGACATTTAGACATTAACTTTACCTGAATATTTATTAAGACAACAAAAATATGTCCTTAGCAATTGCACTATGAAATTTTTGCCAAAAGCAGTTGGGGTTCATTGTCATGGGTTCGTATCCTGGCCGGGGAGGATTGACTGGGCGCAAATCCTTAACTGTAGCCTCTGTTTAACTCAACAGTAAAATGTGTACTTGGTTGTAACAACGATTCTTCGCGGCGGGGATCGTATTCCAGGGACCTGCCCGAAACGCTACGCATACTAGTGGCTGTACAAGAATGTAACAACTCTTGTATATATCTAAAAAAAAAAAAAAAACAGGTGCGCAGTGCAGGGGTTAAGCATGTCCCAGCTGCATCAGGGTATATAAGTGACAAGTTGAACAATCCCCACGTGTTTTCATCCATATTGGCGGGATGTAGTCCATGCCGCAATGGCAGTATTGTTCACTCACAGCATGGGTGACGATGCTCAAGAAACCCGGTGGCCACACACCCTTACGGTGACCCGGCCTACAGTCGCTGCCAGGGCAGGCAACTGGCTCAGAGGGCGGACTCCTCTACCCCACAATGACCACCTCTTCCACACACCTCAACTTATACACTCTCAGTACCTCCACACTTTGATAAAACCACATCAAATTTACTCATAGAATGAACTGCTCTCTCTGCCTAATTAACTCACGAAGGAACAGGTTATTGTTGTTGTTGTTAAAGATTTGCTACCTGGAACAAAGTTCCAAGTAGCACGGGCTATGGTGAGCCCGTAGTAAAAAAACTGTTCCAAGGAACAGTTGAAGAACACCTATGTATCTTGACATGGCATTTACTCTACGCCCCCTCAAAACACACACAACTTAACTGCACACACATACACACACACACACACACACACACACACACACACACACACACACACACACACACACACACACACACACACACACACACACACACACACACACTGACGGTTGAGAGGCGGGACCAAAGAGCCAGAGCTCAACCCCCGCAAACACAACTAGGTGAGTACAACTAGGTGAGTACACACACACACACACACACACACACACACACACACACACACACACACACACACACACACACACACACACACACACACACACACACACACACACACACTGATAATCCAGAAGTGGACTGGATAATCCCTATCTCCACTACACTCCACACACAAACGTGGTCTCAGCCAACCACATTTCACTACAATCCGCCGCTGGACGTCCTCACTCCCCCAACCCCCAGCCAAGAGTTACACGCACCTCTAAACTAAGACAACACCCAACATTAAGTGCTCAACATGCAACCAGTAACACAGGTCACTGAAGGGTTTACTGAGAGAGTGAGAATGATAGTTTACACAACTCCACCTTAGAAATGAGAAATAACTTTAGGAGGGAAGGGTGGAATTTTCAGGAGAAAGCGCCAAAACATTATAACTTTAAGAGCAAGCATATACTGACTCTCTACTGACACACACACACACACAGAGTTTGGTGTTTGTCTCAGCTGTGATGGTTGGCCCCTGGCACGGGCACCAGGCCCAGAAGGCCAAGGCATGGAGTTGAGCCCTACAAAGCGTCCCAGGAACAGGCTGACGCTTTTCCTGGATGTGGCTCTTTAATCTTCGTCTGAAAGTGAGGGCAATAAGTGTACCATAGAATAAGAGAGAGAGAGGTAGGAGTAGGAAGGCAGGCAGGGAGGGAGGCAGGCAGACATGCAGGGAGGCAGGCAGACAGACAGAGAGACAGGCAGGCAGGGAGGCAGGCAGACAGACAGAGAGACAGGCAGGCAGGGAGGCAGGCAGACAGACAGAGAGACAGGCAGGCAGGGAGGCAGGCAGACAGACAGAGAGACAGGCAGGCAGGGAGGCAGGCAGACAGACAGAGAGACAAGCAGGCAGGGAGGCAGGCAGGCAGGTAGGCAGGCAGGCAGGGAGGCATACAGGCAGGCAGGCAGACAGACAGGGAGGCAGGCAGACAGACAGAGAGACAGGCAGGCAGGCAGGCAGGCAGGCAGGGAGGCAGGCAGACAGACAGAGAGACAGGCAGGCAGGGAGGCAAGCAGGCAGGTAGGCAGGCAGGGAGGCAGGGAGGCAGGCAGGCAGACAGACAGGGAGGCAGGCAGAGACCCAGGCAGGCAGGCAGGCAGGCAGGCAGGCAGGGAGGCAGGGAGGCAGGCAGGCAGGCAGGCAGGGAGGCAGGGAGGCAGGGAGGCAGGAAGGCAGGCAGGGAGGCAGGGAGGCAGGCAGGCAGGCATGCAGGGAGGCAGGCAGGCAGGCAGGCAGGCAGGCAGGGAGGCAGGTAGACAGACAGAGAGACAGGCAGGCAGGGAGGCAGGCAGGCAGGTAGGCAGGCAGGGAGGCAGGGAGGCAGGCAGGGACCCAGGCAGGGACCCAGGCAGGGACCCAGGCAGGCAGGCAGGGAGGCAGGCAGGCAGGCAGGCAGGCAGGCAGGCAGGCAGGCAGGCAGGCAGGCAGGCAGGGAGGCAGGCAGGGAGGCAGGCAGGGACCCAGGCAGGGACCCAGGCAGGCAGGCAGGGAGGCAGGCAGGCAGGCAGGCAGGCAGGCAGGCAGGCAGGCAGGCAGGCAGGCAGGCAGGGAGGCAGGTAGACAGACAGAGAGACAGGCAGGCAGGGAGGCAGGCAGGCAGGTAGGCAGGCAGGGAGGCAGGGAGGCAGGCAGGGACCCAGGCAGGGACCCAGGCAGGGACCCAGGCAGGCAGGCAGGGAGGCAGGCAGGCAGGCAGGCAGGCAGGCAGGCAGGCAGGCAGGCAGGCAGGCAGGCAGGGAGGCAGGCAGGGAGGCAGGCAGGGACCCAGGCAGGGACCCAGGCAGGCAGGCAGGGAGGCAGGCAGGCAGGCAGGCAGGCAGGCAGGCAGGCAGGCAGGCAGGCAGGCAGGGAGGCAGGGAGGCAGGGAGGCAGGAAGGCAGGCAGGGAGGCAGGGAGGCAGGCAGGCAGGCATGCAGGGAGGCAGGCAGGGAGGCAGGCAGGCAGGCAGGGAGGCAGGCAGGGAGGCAGGGAGGCAGGGAGGCAGGGAGGCAGGCAGGCAGGGAGGCAGGCAGGCAGGCAGGGAGGCAGGGAGGCAGGCAGGCAGGCAGGCAGGCAGGCAGGCAGGGAGGCAGGTAGACAGACAGAGAGACAGGCAGGCAGGGAGGCAGGCAGGCAGGTAGGCAGGCAGGGAGGCAGGGAGGCAGGGAGGCAGGCAGGCAGGCAGGCAGGCAGGCAGGCAGGCAGGCAGGCAGGGAGGCAGGCAGGGAGGCAGGCAGGGACCCAGGCAGGGACCCAGGCAGGCAGGCAGGGAGGCAGGCAGGCAGGCAGGCAGGCAGGCAGGCAGGCAGGCAGGCAGGCAGGCAGGGAGGCAGGGAGGCAGGCAGGGAGGCAGGCAGGCAGGCAGGCAGGGTGGGGGACTGCACACAAGGAGTGGTGGTGTCAGGGACGTTAATGTCTCAGTGACTCTGGTCGAGACCACCACGCTGAAGCACCATCTTCCCCCCCCCCCCTCTCCTGCTTGTTCTTATGACGCTATAGTCCCTCGGTGATGCTGCTGCTGTTCCTGATGCTGCTGTTCCTGCTGATACTGCTGCTGCTGCTGTTCCTGATGCTGCTGTTCCTGCTGATACTGCTGCTGCTGCTGTTCCTGATGCTGCTGTTCCTGCTGATACTGCTGCTGATGCTGTTTCTCCTGCTGCTGCTGCTGCTGCTGCTGCTGCTGTTCCTGCGGCAGATGCTTTTCCTGCTGCTGCTCCTGCTGCCGATGCTGTTCCTGCTGCTGCTGCTGATGCTGCTGCCGATGATGATCCTGCTGCTGCTGTTGTTGCTGCTGGTGTTGCTGCTGTTGCTGCTGTTCCTACTGCTGCTGATGCTGTTCCTGCTGCTGCTGCTGATGATGATGCTGTTCCTCCTGCTGCTCCTGCTGCTGATGCTGATCCTGCTGTTCCTGCTGCTAATGCTGCTGCTGCGGCTGTTCCTGCTGCTGCTGCTGTTCCTGCTGCTGATACTGTTCCTGCTGCTGCTGTTCCTGCTGCTGCTCCTGCTGCTGATACTGTTCCTGCTGCTGCTGTTCCTGCTGCTGCTCCTGCTGCTGCTCCTGCTGCTGTTCCTGCTGCTGCTCCTGCTGCCGATGCTGTTCCTGCTGCTGCTGATGCTGTTCCTGCTGCTGCTCCTGCTGCTGATGCTGTTGCTGCTGCTGCTGCTGCTGTTGCTGCTGCTGCTGCTGATGCTGCTCCTGCTGCTGCTCCTGTTCCCGATGCTCATCCTGCTGCTGCTCCTGCTCCTGCTGATGCTGCTCCTGCTGCTGATGCTGATAATGCTGCTGCTCCTGCTTCTGTTCCTGCTGCTGCTGCTGCTGATGCTGTTCCTGCTGCTGATGATGCTGTTCCTGCTGCTGCTCCTGCTGCTGCTGCTGTTGCTGCTGTTGCTGCTGCTGATGCTGTTCCTGCTGCTGTTCCTGCTCCTGTTGATGCTGTTCCTGCTGCTGCTGCTGTTCCTGCTGCTGCTGCTGTTCCTGCTGCTGCTCCTGCTGCAGCTGCTGTTCCTGCTGCTGCTGCTGCTGTTCCTGCTGCTGCTAATGCTGTTCCTGCTGCTGCTGCTTATACTGCTGCTGATGCTGTTCCTACTGCTGCTGCTGCTGATGCCGTTCCTACTGCTGCTAATGTTGGTCCTGCTGTTGCTGCTGATACTACTGCTGCTGCTGTTCCTGCTGCTGTTCCTGCTGCTGCTGATGATGCTGCTGCTGCTGATGCTGTTCCTACTGCTGGTGTTGATGTTGCTGCTAACGCGGTTCCTGCTGCTGCTGTTCCTGCTGATGCGGTTCCTGCTGCTGCTGCTGATGCTGTTTCTGGTCACACACAGAGATCACAGCAGTGTCTGGGATGCTCCCGGACGCAGGTTCGAATCCTCGTCACGGCCCTTGTGGATTTGTTCTGTTTCTGCTGATGCTGATGCTGCTGCTGTTCCTGCTGCTGCTGCTTCTGCTGCTGCTGTTGCTGCTGATGCTGCTGCTGTTCCTGTTTGCTAGTGCTGCCCATATTTGAATACTCGTGTAAATGGGATAGTCAGAGCCTATTCCTCCGGGAGCCAACGTAAATTTGTTTTAAGTTCACATGACCCTAAAATGGGCTTCCACCCAACTTTAAAATGTCTTCTTGACAAGATTATTTTTGCCGCCCCATTGTTTGGTCCTCGGGAGATTTATATGACATAAATCAACCAAAGTCTTCTGTGCAATATTTTCTTGCAACCACATCACGTCTTCATACTAAATGTATAATGAATTTTATACATTTTGAGAAAATTATGAATTCATCTCAATCGTATAAAGCTCTGTACTCGTGGCACCTGTTTGACCTGGGTCAATTGTGCTGTTATACATACATGACGACCCTTGCGGCGTGTACCTTTGTACCCTCTACCGCATTCCTTTCCCATCCCATCCTCTACCTTCCCTGTCTGTTCCTTTCTCCAAGCCTCTCTATCTCTCCTCTCCCACCTTGCTCCTCCCCTAGCCAGCCAAGGCACTCCCCATCCCCAGTCTTCCCTATCCCCTACATCACCCCATCCCCATCCTTCCCTACCATCCCACCTCACCCGTCCCACGCGATACTAACCCAGCAGCACCGGTCTGCCTTCCTCCAATACGCCAGGGACTTTATGCGCCATTCCCAGTACATGTAATTGTAGCAACAATACGTGTAGTTAATGGCTTCCCCAACCGGCTCTGCCGCTGTGCTCACCTGCCACTGTGAAGCTGTGGTTACCTCACTTAATTACTCTAAGGCAGAAGCCGAGCGTATTAGTTAATTAATCGTGTTACGTTGATAATAGCGAATATGAGCGGCACAGTCATGGCTGCTGAGTGCTCGAGGACACCCTGACTATATGTCTATAATACTTAATAATCATATCAATGATTGATATAATAAAAATAATAATAATAATTATCATTGTTATTGAGACACTTACTAGAGTGCCGTTGTGCTTGAGTGAAGGTGAAGGAAAACCCCCAATGTATGTGTATTAAAAAAACACATTTTTCAAATGTAATTGTGACGATAATCTCTTTCAAGAGAGATTGAGCCTGCTCTTCCCTACATAAGTACGTCAATATACAAGAGACTATATACAAAATACGTTCACCAAGTATCGCCAAACGTTTTGCCCAGAGAACAAATCGTACCCAGCACACCGTGACACCTGCTACCACCGCCGTAACCAGCAAACTGCTCATCCTCTGCCTGCCTGTCGCTGATTGGCTGGTGACTCGTCGCCCCTGCCCTCCGCCTCCACCACAAGTCGACGTCTGGGCTGCAGTGCGCCAGTATCGTCAGAATATCTCAGTGCTCCAAGCAGTTGACATCTCTCGCTGGTAGACTAAGCCTTGGCTTTCGTGTACTAAGGGAGGTGGCAGCTCGAAGCCAGTATTCCAGCACCACTTATATTTTATTTTGCTATCACTGTAACTTACTTGTCTTAACGTAACTTTTCATTTGCCAGTGATTATTCATATTATTTTGTTTGTTGACTTATCTTGCATATTTTTATGTGATTACCTTTATTCATGTCTTGTTTTTCTAGAGTAATTAAAATTTCATTGTTTATACACTTGTGTTTTGTGTGTCTTCCCATTACCTTACCACAGACGAAAGGACCAACTTTTCTCTTTTTTTTGATTATGTGACGAGGCCCTGCCCCTAGCTTTTGAAACAGCCGAACACCAACGCTTTACCGTCACATAATCTACATTCTTTATTGTCTGTATACAAGCAGAACACTGTATACAGCACCTTGAGGCCTGGTCGACGACCGGGCCGCGGGGACGCTAAGCCCCGGAAGCACCTCAAGGTAACCTCAAGGTAACCATGAGAAAGGATGTAAGTCATATCCAAAGATTTATTTTTTAGTACACTTACACCCGTATTGGGTCTCACACGTATTAAGTCTTTCCTTCACTTTCATTATTGGTATAATGAACGTTGCT
Organism: Procambarus clarkii; assembly: GCF_040958095.1. Taxonomy (NCBI): domain Eukaryota; kingdom Metazoa; phylum Arthropoda; class Malacostraca; order Decapoda; family Cambaridae; genus Procambarus; species Procambarus clarkii. The sequence goes on from NC_091165.1 coordinate 19,539,598, forward strand.
TACTGAGGGAGCCTCACAGTGTAACATCGTAACGCTATAGCAAGCAACTGCTTCGTTTGCTCAATTAAATAGAATACGAATTAACACACGTTCAGTTAACATTCGCAAGGATGAGCTGTCCCAACTGCATGGCCACAATACGCTACTAACCCACACTTGCTGGCGACCCAGTCACAACGTCACAACCTCTGACACATTAACCTTCTAAGCGGTATTATCTTCATGAATGTTATCTTATAATTTTGAAATTTAGAATTTCGTAACAAATATTCTGTAAGATATGACCGATACTTTGTTCGTGTGTCAGAAACCTCTCACCAGATTGATTGCGAGAGTTCTTCTTCGATAAAGAATTGTAAAAGTCTTTTCAATTGAAACATTACTGAATCTGCTTTAATACATATAACAAAACCATACAATTTAAACATTAGTCATAGTTTGTATAATTTGGATACATTTTCTATTGATCAATTAAAAAACGATTTAAGTAAGATCATTAATAATACACAGTTATCTTAATAATATCTTATTCATATCTCCTTATCTCATTATTATCTCATTAATGATTCATTCTACAGTTTCCTCTTATGTTTGGGAACATTGTTTTTCACCTCATCTCATTCCTGCCTACATATCCACCACCACTGAATTGTAATATCGACAGCCCCGCTCCTGTGCCAGGTAAGTCCACTACGGGCTCACCATAGCCCGTGCTACTTTGGAACTTTTGTTCTAGGTAGCTGAATCTAAAACAACAGCAACAATTGTAATATTATCCGCAGATCTCCAGCATCAGCTGTTGGTACTGGTAATGGCTCCGAAGAGTCTCCATTTACGGGCTATTCATGCCCGCGCCACCTCTTGGGAGGCTTAATCTTCATAAATCAATCAATCATTGTAATATCCATCCTTCTGAAGATGTATTAGTTAATACATCTTATAATACATTAATACATCTTGGTTTTCTTGAGATGATTTCGGGGCTTTAGTGTCCCCGCGGCCCGGTCCTCGACCAGGCCTCCACCCCCCAGGAAGCAGCCCGTGACAGCTGACTAACACCCAGGTACCTATTTTACTGCTAGGTAACAGGGGCATAGGGTGAAAGAAACTCTGTACATTGTTTCTCGCCGGCGCCTGGGATCGAACCCATGACCACAGGAGCACAAGTCCAGCGTGCTGTCCGCTCGGCCGCCCGGCTACATCAATACATTAGTTTTTTTTTTTTTTTTTTTTTTTAAGATATATACAAGAGTTGTTACATTCTTGTACAGCCACTAGTACGCGTAGCGTTTCGGGCAAGTCCTTAATCCTATGGTCCCTGGAATACGATCCCCTGCCGCGAAGAATCGTTTTTTCATCCAAGTACACATTTTACTGTTGCGTTAAACAGAGGCTACAGTTAAGGAATTGCGCCCAGTAAATCCTCCCCGGCCAGGATACGAACCCATGACATAGCGCTCGCGGAACGCCAGGCGAGTGTCTTACCACTACACCACGGAGACTGCTAAGTTAATAGAACTGTCGACTGACAGTTAATAGAACCACATCAACCAGGTAATATGAAAGTTATTAAGGAACACACACACACACACACACACACACACACACACACACACACACACACACACACACACACACACACACACACTGTGTAGGGCGATGTAGGGCATTCGTTGTGTAGAGCGCTGGTGGCTGAGTAGACAGCACGCTGGATACGTAGTCCTGTGGACCGGGGTTCTATTCCCAGCGCCGGCGGAAACAGAGGGACAGAATTTCTTTCACTCTGATGATTCTGTTAACTAGCAGTATATTGGTACCTGGGAGTTAGACAGTTGTTACTGGCTGCTTCCTGGGGGTACGTGTGAGAAAAAAAAATAGTAGTAACAGTTGATTGATTGACAGTTGAGAGATTACAGATGTTAAAATTAAAGAGCCATATCGCACATGCAGCAAACAGTATACACAGCCATCAAACAGTATACACAACCATCAAACAGTATACACAACCATCAAACAGTATACACAGCCATCAAACAGTATACACAACCATCAAACAGTATACACAACCATCAAACAGTATACACAGCCATCAAACAGTATACACAACCATCAAACAGTATACACAACCATCAAACAGTATACACAGCCATCAAACAGTTATACACAACCATCAAACAGTATACACAACCATCAAACAGTATACACAACCATCAAACAGTATACACAACCATCAAACAGTTATACACAACCATCAAACAGTATACACAACCATCAAACAGTATACACAGCCATCAAACAGTTATACACAACCATCAAACAGTATACACAACCATCAAACAGTTATACACAACCATCAAACAGTATACACAACCATCAAACAGTATACACAACCATCAAACAGTATACACAACCATCAAACAGTTATACACAACCATCAAACAGTATACACAACCATCAAACAGTATACACAACCATCAAACAGTATACACAACCATCAAACAGTATACACAACCATCAAACAGTTATACACAACCATCAAACAGTATACACAACCATCAAACAGTATACACAGCCATCAAACAGTTATACACAACCATCAAACAGTATACACAACCATCAAACAGTATACACAACCATCAAACAGTATACACAACCATCAAACAGTATACACAACCATCAAACAGGTATACAGCCAACTGAAAGAGACACAGCACAAACAGTTGAAAGAAAGCAATTGCTGATCTCTGACAACCTCTGACCTTTGACTTTGGGTCAGACCTCGAGTTTCAGACCATTTTTCTTTAACCCATTATTTTTACTTTGACTCCTGCCCATGACATTTGATCTTCACCTTTGACATTAAAGGTTTTACTTTGAACTTTGATTAATGAGCTTAAACGCTTGAACGCTGAGTTTTACCCCTTGTTCCTTAACCTTTAATACTCCAGCTCTCAAAATTGTTATCACTAATTCACTTCTGGTGCAGATAAGTCCATTAGGGGACTTTCATTTTCGTAAAATATTATTAATAAGATTATTATTATTTCCCATTATTATTATTATTGAGAGAATCAGTCGGAGGTGTTCGGGGAATTGAACCTGCGTTCTGTCTGATATGCGATGCGCGCTTTATCCCACTCGGCCGTGACAGGACATTGGCTAATCGACCCGGGACTCGAATGCGTTCACTCGGGTCGAGGTCTCAAGGCCCCAGCTGGTCCCACAGGCAGGGGTGACGAATAGCTCACTTGCACTCTAGTGGCCACGCTCTAGTGGCCCACACTCTAGTGGCCCACACTCTAGTGGGCCACACTCTAGTGGGCCCACCTCCCCCACCAACGCCTCCGCCAGAACACTCTCACAATGACGTGAAATATCAATGAGAAGATCGTATGGAGCGACGCGGGGAATTTGAAGCACCGTTCTGGGGATTACCAGTGGGTTAAGGCACGTATCTGATATTCACCGGCACGCGGGTTCGAATCCCTGCACTATTCCAACTCATCTCCTCATTAATATTTGACGCTATTGTGATTTATTATTATTATTATTATTATTATTATTATTATTATTATTATTATTATTATTATTATTATTATTATTATTATTATTATTTACATTTTATTTGTTATTTTTATTTTATTTTAAGAATTATTAAATGTTGTGTTTGTTTTTATTAGATGAGATATATAGATGTGATTGGGTCTCTCCCTCCCCCCCCCTCTCTATCCCCACTCTCCCTAATCTTCTCCAAATCCTCCCCCCACCTCTCTCTCACCTTTGCCCCTCTCCCTTCCTCTATTACCCTCTCCTCTCCATCATCATCTCCCTCTCCTATTCTCTCCACCTTTCTTACCCATATCTCCTACTTTATTCCCCCTCCCCCCCAACATCCCCTCTGTGTCCCCTTTCTCTCCCCTGTCCTTCTGTATCTCCCCCCATTCACCTCTCTCTCTCTTCCCTGGCACACACACACACACACACACACACACACACACACACACACACACACACACACACACACACACACACACACACACACACACGCACACACACACACAGTTGAGGTCACATACACATACACATATACACACACACACACACACACACACACACACACACACACACACACACACACACACACACACACACACACACACACACACACACACACACACACACACACACACACACACACGCACACACACACACACACACAGTTGAGGTCACATACACATACACATACACACACACACACACACACACACACACACACACACACACACACACACACACACGCACATACACACACACACACACACACAGTTGAGGTCACATACACATACACACACACATACACACGGGGCCTCGTAGCCTGGTGGATAGCGCGCAGGACTCGTAATTCTGTGGCGCGGGTTCGATTCCCGCACGAGGCAGAAACAAATGGGCAAAGTTTCTTTCACCCTAAATGCCCCTGTTACCTAGCAGTAAATAGGTACCTGGGAGTTAGTCAGCTGTCACGGGCTGCTTCCTGGGGTGTGTGTGTGGTGTGGGAAAAAAAAAAAGTAGTTAGTAAACAGTTGATTGACAGTTGAGAGGCGGGCCGAAAGAGCAAAGCTCAACCCCCGCAAAAACACAACTAGTAAACACACACACACACACACACACACACACACACACACACACACACACACACACACATACACACGGGACCAAAGAGCCAGAGCTCAACCCCCGCAAACACAACTAGGTGAGTACACACACACACATACACACACACACACACACACACACACACACACACACACACACACACACACACACACACACACACACACACACACACACACACATGTCCTGTTGGACATTAAATATGTTTTGCGATATAATTTGGAAGATAATTAGGACATTAAAGCAGTTGATAAACTCGATTTCAGGAGAGGACACTATGGGGAACTTTAAACAAAATTTAACGCGTTTAATCGGACAGACTTGTTGCTAGGCAGGGAAGTAAATGAGATGTATGGCAAATTTTGCGAAATATACGATGAAGGCGCAAAAACATTCCTACTAAAACAGAGATACAAAACCAGAAAACAGGATTGGTTCAACAGAAATTGTGAGGTGGTCAGAGAGGGAAAGACAAGGAAATGGGATCAATATTGGAAGAGGCCTAACCCACAAACATTCCAGCACTACAAGCAAGCAAGAAACAATTACACAACAGTGAGGAGAGAGCCAGAAATTTTTGTTGAGAAAGGTATAGCAGATAAATGTAAAACAGATTCAGGCGTTTTCTATAAATTCATTAAAAGCAAGCTGCATGTAAAGAATAAAATATAGAAATTGAGAACAGGACTACTGAGAATTAAAAAGAAATGTGAGAAATGCTAAATGAACACACAGAAATCATAATACCGTGATGCATCAAATGAACAAATCCACAAGGGCCGTGACGAGGATTCGAACCTACGTTCGAGACGGTCCTGACGATTAAGGCAGCATCCCAGACGCTACCTTAATCGTCTGAGCTACGACATGGTAGTAGATCAGTCGATTAAGGCAGCGTCCGAGATGCTATCGAACGTAGTTTCAAATCCTCGTCACGGCCCTTGTGGATTTGTTCGCTAAATGAACAGTTCCAAAGTGTATTTGTACAAAATGAGGATTGTACCCAATACCAATTCCAGATCAGGCCATAGAATACATAAAGGTATCTCAAGACAAAGTGGAAAAATTATTCAAGGGGTTAGAAAGAAATAAAGCAGTTAGACCTGATGGAGTTTCACCTTGGGTGCTGCGAGAATGTGCAACTGAGCTGAGCATTCCACCATTCTTGCCATCATCCATCATCCCCCCTACAACCACTCATTGCTTGCCAGTCATCCACGCGGTCTCATTCATTCCACTCAATTCCAGACATTTTTCGACACATGAATCTTAACAGATAAATGGAAAAGGGAAAACATAGTACTAATCTATAAAAATGGTAGTCGAGAGGAACCTCTAAATTATAGACCCGTGTCATTAACAAGCGTGGTAGTCAAGACACTAGAAACAACAGTTAAAGCCAACTGGGTTGAAGACCTGGAGAGTAATGACATAATAACAGACAGACAGTATAGTTTTCGAACAGAAAGATCCTGTGTAACAAATCTACTTAGTTTTTATGATAGAGCCACAGAGATACTACATGAAAGAGATGGTTGGGTTGACTGTGTCTATATAGACCTAAAAAGGCTTTTGACACAGTCCCACACAAGAGGCTGTTCTGGAAATTGGAACATGCTGGAGGGGTGACAGGGAGATTTCTAACATGGATGAAAAACATTCTAACTGACAGACAGATGAGGGCAGTAATCAGAGACAATGTATCTGACTGGAGGAGTGTTACTAGCGGAGTACCACAAGGTTCAGTTCTTGCACCAGTAATGTTCATCGTCTACATAAACTATCTACCAGAAGTAATACAGAATTATATGAACATGTTTGCGGATGATGCTAAGACACTGGGGAAGATAGACGCAGACGACTGTAATGTCCTTCAAACTGACCTAGATAAAATAAGTGCTTGGAGCGTCAAGTGGCAAATGGAATTCAATGTGAATAAATGCAGTGTTATGGAATGTGGATTCGGAGAAAATAGACCACACACAACTTACAAATTATAGTGCGCATACGAGCTAAAAGTGACGTAATTTTTAAGAGGATTGCACAATGACGTAGTTTAAAGATATCAGAACTGAACCACACAGGGAGCCGGTCGGCCGAGCGGACAGCACGCTGGACTTGTGGTCCTGTGGCCCTGGGTTCGATCCCAGGCACCGGCGAGAAACAATGGGCAGAGTTTCTTTCACCCTATGCCCCTGTTACCTAGCAGTAAAATAGGTACCTGGGTGTTAGTCAGCTGTCACGGGCTGCTTCCTCGGGGTGGAGGCCTGGTCGAGGACCGAGCCGCGGGGACACTAAAGGCCCGAAATCATCTCAAGATAACCTCAAGATAACCACACCAGAAGATAAGGAGACGACGACATTTTGGTCCGTCCTGGACCATCATCAAGTCGATTGTGATATCAAGACAATCTTCTTGATAATGATCCAGGACAGACCGAAGCGTCGTCGTCTTATCCTCATCTTCTAGTGTGTGGTTTAGTACTCATAGATATGATAGAGCCAAATAGGTTCAAGAATCTGTACACCGGTTGATTGACAGCCCTGGAAACACAAACCGAAACTGTCTCTATTTTCCGCTTGTTACAACTTGTAATAAAGTTGTTACATCTTGGCTTAACGTGTTTATGACGTATTAGAACGTCGTTACAACTTGCTATATTGGTTGTTATCACTGGTTAGGAGGTGTTAAAACTTGTTCGAACGTTGTACCAACGTCTTAGTTTCGGTGTGTGTTTGGCGGGAGTTGAGAGGCGGGACCAAAGAGCCGAAACTCAATCCCCACAAGCACAACTAAGGAAGTAAACACACACACACACACACACACACACACACACACACACACCAAGAAACCAATTACACCAACGACACTTATTACCTTACACAGCTTCATCTCCCCCACCCCCCCTCCAGCTTCACCTTCCCTACCCCCATGTACACCTTCCCTCCCCCATGTACACCTTCCCTACCCCCATGTACACCTTCCCTCCCCCATGTACACCTTCCCTCCCCCCATGTACACCTTCCCTCCCCCATGTACACCTTCCCTCCCCCCCATGTACACCTTCCCTCCCCCCATGTACACCTTCCCTCCCCCATGTACACCTTCCCTACCCCCATGTACACCTTCCCTCCCCCCATGTACACCTTCCCTCCCCCATGTACACCTTCCCTCCCCCATGTACACCTTCCCTCCCCCCATGTACACCTTCCCTCCCCCCATGTACACCTTCCCTCCCCCATGTACACCTTCCCTCCCCCATGTACACCTTCCCTCCCCCCATGTACACCTTCCCTCCCCCCATGTACACCTTCCCTCCCCCATGTACACCTTCCCTCCCCCATGTACACCTTCCCTCCCCCCATGTACACCTTCCCTCCCCCATGTACACCTTCCCTCCCCCATGTACACCTTCCCTCCCCCCATGTACACCTTCCCTCCCCCATGTACACCTTCCCTCCCCCCATGTACACCTTCCCTCCCCCATGTACACCTTCCCTACCCCCATGTACACCTTCCCTCCCCCCATGTACACCTTCCCTCCCCCATGTACACCTTCCCTCCCCCATGTACACCTTCCCTCCCCCATGTACACCTTCCCTCCCCCATGTACACCTTCCCTCCCCCATGTACACCTTCCCTCCCCCCATGTACACCTTCCCTCCCCCATGTACACCTTCCCTCCCCCATGTACACCTTCCCTACCCCCATGTACACCTTCCCTCCCCCATGTACACCTTCCCTCCCCCATGTACACCTTCTCTCCCCCATGTACACCTTCCCTCCCCCATGTACACCTTTCCTCCCCCATGTACACCGTTCCCTCCCCCCATGTACACCTTCCCTCCCCCCATGTACACCTTCCCTCCCCCATGTACACCTTTCCCTCCCCCATGTACACCTTCCCTCCCCCCATGTACACCTTCCCTCCCCCCATGTACACCTTCCCTCCCCCATGTACACCTTCCCTCCCCCATGTACACCTTCCCTCCCCCCATGTACACCTTCCCTCCCCCATGTACACCTTTCCTCCCCCATGTACACCTTCCCTCCCCCCATGTACACCTTCCCTCCCCCCATGTACACCTTCCCTCCCCCATGTACACCTTTCCTCCCCATGTACACCTTCCCTCCCCCCATGTACACCTTCCCTCCCCCATGTACACCTTCCCTCCCCCCATGTACACCTTCCCTCCCCCCATGTACACCTTTCCTCCCCCCATGTACACCTTCCCTCCCCCCATGTACACCTTCCCTCCCCCCATGTACACCTTCCCTCCCCCATGTACACCTTCCCTCCCCCCATGTACACCTTCCCTCCCCCATGTACACCTTCCCTCCCCCCATGTACACCTTCCCTCCCCCATGTACACCTTTCCTCCCCCATGTACACCTTCCCTCCCCCCATGTACACCTTCCCTCCCCCCATGTACACCTTCCTCCCCCATGTACACCTTCCCTCCCCCCATGTACACCTTCCCTCCCCCCATGTACACCTTCCCTCCCCCATGTACACCTTTCCTCCCCATGTACACCTTCCCTCCCCCCATGTACACCTTCCCTCCCCCCATGTACACCTTCCCTCCCCCCATGTACACCTTCCCTCCCCCCATGTACACCTTCCCTCCCCCCATGTACACCTTCCCTCCCCCATGTACACCTTTCCTCCCCCCATGTACACCTTCCCTCCCCCCATGTACATCTTCCCTCCCCCACATATTATCTCCCCTCACGTTCATCTTCCCCACCCCTCCCTACCTCCCCAGGAGCGCCAACTGCTCCCTGCTCATCAACAGAGAATTAGTTAGCTGTAATCACCTTAGGCCGAGGATAATTGTCAAGATCTGGCACTGAATGTCTGATTGGAGGCCGACTGTTGCGTTGGCTTCCCCTCTGTTGTGGTGGGGCTTCCCCCTCTGTTGTGGTGGGGCTTCCCCCTCTGTTGTGGTGGGGCTTCCCCTCTGTTGTGGTGGGGCTTCCCCCTCTGTTGTGGTGGGGCTTCCCCCTCTGTTGTGGTGGGGCTTCCCCCTCTGTTGTGGTGGGGCTTCCCCCTCTGTTGTGGTGGGGCTTCCCCTCTGTTGTGGTGGGGCTTCCCCCTCTGTTGTGGTGGGGCTTCCCCCTCTGTTGTGGTGGGGCTTCCCCCTCTGTTGTGGTGGGGCTTCCCCCTCTGTTGTGGTGGGGCTTCCCCCTCTGTTGTGGTGGGGCTTCCCCCTCTGTTGTGGTGGGGCTTCCCCCTCTGTTGTGGTGGGGCTTCCCCCTCTGTTGTGGTGGGGCTTCCCCCTCTGTTGTGGTGGGGCTTCCCCTCTGTTGTGGTGGGGCTTCCCCCTCTGTTGTGGTGGGGCTTCCCCCTCTGTTGTGGTGGGGCTTCCCCTCTGTTGTGGTGGGGCTTCCCCCTCTGTTGTGGTGGGGCTTCCCCCTCTGTTGTGGTGGGGCTTCCCCTCTGTTGTGGTGGGGCTTCCCCCTCTGTTGTGGTGGGGCTTCCCCCTCTGTTGTGGTGGGGCTTCCCCCTCTGTTGTGGTGGGGCTTCCCCCTCTGTTGTGGTGGGGCTTCCCCTCTGTTGTGGTGCGGCTTCCTCTCTGTTGTGGTGGGCTTCCCCCTCTGTTGTGGTGGGGCTTCCCCCTCTGTTGTGGTGGGGCTTCCCCTCTGTTGTGGTGGGGCTTCCCCCTCTGTTGTGGTGGGGCTTCCCCCTCTGTTGTGGTGGGGCTTCCCCTCTGTTGTGGTGGGGCTTCCCCTCTGTTGTGGTGGGGCTTCCCCCTCTGTTGTGGTGGGGCTTCCCCCTCTGTTGTGGTGGGGCTTCCCCCTCTGTTGTGGTGGGGCTTCCCCCTCTGTTGTGGTGGGGGCTTCCCCCTCTGTTGTGGTGGGGCTTCCCCTCTGTTGTGGTGGGGCTTCCCCCTCTGTTGTGGTGGGCTTCCCCCTCTGTTGTGGTGGGGCTTCCCCTCTGTTGTGGTGCGGCTTCCTCTCTGTTGTGGTGGGCTTCCCCCTCTGTTGTGGTGGGGCTTCCCCCTCTGTTGTGGTGGGGCTTCCCCCTCTGTTGTGGTGGGGCTTCCCCTCTGTTGTGGTGGGGGCTTCCCCCTCTGTTGTGGTGGGGGCTTCCCCCTCTGTTGTGGTGCGGCTTCCTCTCTGTTGTGGTGGGCTTCCCCCTCTGTTGTGGTGGGGCTTCCCCTCTGTTGTGGTGGGGGCTTCCTCTCTGTTGTGGTGGGCTTCCCCCTCTGTTGTGGTGGGGCTTCCCCTCTGTTGTGGTGGGGCTTCCCCCTCTGTTGTGGTGGGGGCTTCCCCCTCTGTTGTGGTGCGGCTTCCTCTCTGTTGTGGTGGGCTTCCCCCTCTGTTGTGGTGGGGCTTCCCCTCTGTTGTGGTGCGGCTTCCTCTCTGTTGTGGTGGGCTTCCCCCTCTGTTGTGGTGGGGCTTCCCCTCTGTTGTGGTGGGGCTTCCCCCTCTGTTGTGGTGGGGCTTCCCCCTCTGTTGTGGTGGGGCTTCCCCCTCTGCTGTGGTGGGGCTTCCCCCTCTGTTGTGGTGGGGCTTCCTCTCTGTTGTGGTGGGCTTCCCCCTCTGTTGTGGTGGGGCTTCCCCTCTGTTGTGGTGCGGCTTCCTCTCTGTTGTGGTGGGCTTCCCCCTCTGTTGTGGTGGGGCTTCCCCTCTGTTGTGGTGGGGCTTCCCCCTCTGTTGTGGTGGGGCTTCCCCCTCTGTTGTGGTGGGGCTTCCCCCTCTGCTGTGGTGGGGCTTCCCCCTCTGTTGTGGTGGGGCTTCCCCCTCTGTTGTTGTGGGGCTTCCCCCTCTGTTGTGGTGGGGCTTCCCCTCTGTTGTGGCGTGTCTCCCCCCCATTGTAACAAACAGCAGTTCGCAGCGGACCAGAAACAGCTGGAACAGTTGGGCTTAAACTCCGCCCCTAATTACAGCTGTGTTTTAGATCAAGTTCAGACGTAGAACACACAGTTACAAGTAGCTCCTGCGCGAGGTAAGTCCACTACGGGATCACCATAGCCCGTGCTACTTGCATACTTTTTGTTCCGAGTTGCTAGAGCTAAAATATCAACATTAACGGAGAATTGAGTTAAAGAGAGGACTGCATGTACTCACCTAGGAGTACTTATCTACTTGTGCTTGCGGGGGTTGAACTGACAATCATCTGACTGTGGTGTACTCACCTAGTTGTACTCACCTAGTTGTTTTTGCGGGGATTGAGCTCTGGCTCTTTGTTCCCGCCTCTCAACCGTCAATCAACAGGTGTACAGATTCCTGAGCCTACTGGGATCTATCATATCTACATTTGAAAATATGTATGGAGTCAGCCTCCACCACATCACTGCCTAATGCATTCCACCTGTTAACTACTTTGACACTGAAAAAGTTCTTTCTAACGTCCCTGTGGCTCAGGTGGGTACTCAGTTTCAACCTGTGTCCCCTTGTTCGCGTACCACCCGTATTGAATAATTTATCCTTGTCTACCTTATAGATTCCCCTGAGGATTTTGTTGGTAGTGATCATGTCTCCCCTTATTCTTCTATCTTCCAGTGTCGTAAGGTGCATTTTCCGCAGCCTTTCCTCATAACTCATGCCTCTTAGTTCTGGGATTAGTCTAGTGGCATACCACTGAACATTTTCCAGTTTCATCTTGTGCTTGACGTGTGTGTGTGTGTGTGTGTGTGTGTGTGTGTGTGTGTGTGTGTGTGTGTGTGTGTGTGTGTGTGTATGTGTGTGTGTGTGTGTGTGTGTGTGTACTCACCTAGTTGTACTCACCTAGTTGTGTCTGCAGGATCGAGCATTGACTCTTGGATCCCGCCTTTCGAGCATCGGTTGTTTACAGCAATGACTCCTGTCCCATTTCCCTATCATACCTGGTTTTAAAATTATGAATAGTATTTGCTTCCACAACCTGTTCCTGAAGTGTATTCCATTTCCCCACTACTCTCACGCTAAAAGAAAACTTCCTAACATCTCTGTGACTCATCTGAGTTTCAAGCTTCCATCCATGTCCCCTCGTTCTGTTACTATTCCGTGTGAACATTTCGTCTATGTCCACTCTGTCAATCCCTCTGAGTATCTTATACATTCCTATCATGTCCCCCCTCTCCCTTCTTCTTTCTAGTGTCGTAAGGCACAGTTTCCTCAGGCGCTCCTCATACCCCATCCCTCGTAGCTCTGGGACGAGTCTCGTTGCAAACCTCTGAACCTTTTCCAGTTTCATTATATGCTTCTTCAGATGGGGACTCCATGATGAGGCGGCATACTCTAAGACTGGCCTCACGTAGGCAGTGTAAAGCGCCCTAAATGCCTCCTTACTTAGGTTTCTGAATGATGTTCTAACTTTTGCCAGTGTAGAGTACGCTGCTGTCGTTATTCTATTTATATGTGCCTCAGGAGATAGATTAGGTGTTACGTCCACCCCCAGGACTCTTTCACGCGTCGTTACAGGTAGGCTGTTCCCCTTCATTGTGTACTGTCCCTTTGGTCTCCTATCTCCTAGTCCCATTTCCATAACTTTACATTTGCTCGTGTTGAATTCCAATAGCCATTTCTCTGACCATCTCTGCAACCTGTTCAGGTCCTCTTGGAGTATCCTGCAATCCTCATCTGTCACAACTCTTCTCATCAACTTTGCGTCATCCGCAAACATCGACATGTAGGACTCTACGCCTGTAAACATGTCGTTAACATATACAAGAAATAGAATTGGTCCCAGCACCGATCCTTGTGGTACTCCACTTGTTACCGTTCGCCAGTCCGACTTCTCGCCCCTTACCGTAACTCTTTGGCTCCTTCCTGTTAGGTAGTTCCTTATCCATGCTAGGACCTTTCCCCCCACCCCCGCCTGCCTCTCGAGCTTGAACAGCAGTCTCATGTGCGGTACTGTATCAAAGGCTTTTTGGCAGTCCAGAAATATGCAGTCTGCCCAACCATCTCTGTCCTGTCTTATCCTCGTTATTTTATCATAGAATTCCAGAAGGTTTGTTAGGCACGATTTCCCTGTGTGTGTGTGTGTACTCACCTAATTGTACTCACCTAATTGTGCTTGCGGGGGTTGAGCTCTGGCTCTTTGGTCCCGCCTCTCAACCGTCAATCAACTGGTGTACAGATTCCTGAGCCTATTGGGCTCTATCATATCTACATTTGAAACTGTGTATGGAGTCAGCCTCCACCACATCACTTCCTAATGCATTCCATTTAATAACTACTCTGACACTGAAAAAGTTCTTTCTAACGTCTCTGTGGCTCATTTGGGTACTCAGCTTCCACCTGTGTCCCCTTGTTCGCGTCCCACCAGTGTTGAATAGTTCATCCTTGTTTACCCGGTCGATTCCCCTGAGGATTTTGTAGGTTGTGATCATGTCCCCCCTTACTCTTTTGTCTTCCAGTGTCGTAAGGTGCATTTCCCGCAGCCTTTCCTCATAACTCATGCCTCTTAGTTCTTGGACTAGTCTAGTAGCATACCTTTGGACTTTTTCCAGCTTCGTCTTGTGCTTGACAAGGTACGGGCTCCATGCTGGGGCCGCATACTCCAGGATTGGTCTTACATATGTGGTGTACAAGATTCTGAATGATTCCTTACACAGGTTCCTGAACGCCGTTCTGATGTTAGCCAGCCTCGCATATGCCGCAGACGTTATTCTCTTTATGTGGGCTTCAGGAGACAGGTTTGGTGTGATATCAACTCCTAGATCTTTCTCTCTGTCTGTTTCATTAAGTACTTCATCTCCTATTCTGTATCCTGTGCCTGGCCTTCTGTTTCCACTGCCTAGTTTCATTACTTTGCATTTACTCGGGTTGAACTTCAACAGCCATTTGTTGGACCATTCACTCAGTCTATCCAGGTCATCTTGTAGCCTCCTACTATCATCCTCTGTTTCAATCCTCCTCATAATTTTTGCATCGTCGGCAAACATTCAGAGGAACGAATCTATACCCTCTGGGAGATCATTTACATATACCAGAAACAGTATAGGTCCAAGGACTGACCCCTGCGAGACTCCACTTGTGACGTCTCGCCAATCTGAGACCTCACCCCTCACACAGACTCGTTGTCTCCTGTTGCTTAGGTACTCCTCTATCCACCGGAGTACCTTCCCTCTCACTCCAGCCTGCATCTCCAACTTTCGCACTAGCCTCTTGTGTGGCACTGTATCAAAGGCTTTCTGACAATCCAAAAATATGCAGTCTGCCCACCCTTCTCTTTCTTGCCTTATTTTTGTTGCCTGGTCGTAGAATTCAAGTAACCCTGTGAGGCAGGACCTGCCATCCCTGAACCCATGTTGATGCTGTGTTACAAAGTTCCTTCGCTCCAGATGCTCCACTAGTTTTTTTCGCACAATCTTCTCCATCAGCTTGCATGGTATGCAGGTTAGGGACACTGGCCTGTAGTTCAGTGCCTCCTGTCTATCCCCTTTCTTGTATATCGGGACTACGTTAGCTGCTTTCCAAATATCTGGCAGTTCCCCTGTTGCCAGTGATTTGTTATACACTATGGAGAGTGGTAGGCTCAGTTCTCTTGCTCCTTCCTTTAGAACCCAAGGGGAGATTCCATCTGTGCCTATAGCCTTCGTCACGTCCAACTCTAGTAAACACTTCCTTACTTCCCCACTGGTAATCTCAAACTCTTACAGTGGTTCCTGGTTAGCTATTCCCTCACTTACCTCTGGAATTTCTCCTTGCTCTAAGGTGTAGACCTCCTGGAATTTCTTATTCAATTCCTCACACACTTCCTTGTCATTTGTAGTGAATCCTTCCGCCCCTATCCTTAATCTCATAACCTGTTCCTTTACTGTTGTTTTTCTCCTAATGTGGCTATGCAACAATTTAGGCTGAGTCTTTGCCTTGCTTGCGATGTCATTTTCGTATTGTCTTTCTGCCTCTCTTCTCATCCTAACATATTCATTCCTGGCATTCTGGTATCTTTCTCTGCTCTCCAGTGTCCTGTTATTCCTATAGTTTCTCCATGCCCTTTTACTTTGCTGCTTAGCTAGCCTACATCTTTGATTAAACCATGGGTTTCTCATCTTCATTTCTCTGTTTTCCTTTTGGACTGGGACAAACTTGTTTGCTGCGTCCTTGCACTTCTGCGTGATGTAATCCATCATATCTTGGGCCGTCTTTTCCCTGAGCTCTGTTTCCCATGCTATATCTGTTAGGAATTTTCTTATCCCCTCATAGTTTCCCTTTCGATATGCTAACCTTTTGGTTTCGGTATCCCTCCTCGAGTTCAATAACCCTTCTTCAATCAAGTACTCAAACACCAGTACACTGTGGTCGCTCATTCCTACTGGGTCCTCAAAACCGATTTCTCTTATGTCGGAGTCGTTCAGAGTGAAGACTAGGTCGAGTCTCGCTGGTTCGTCATTGCCTCGCATCCTTGTGGGTTCTCCGACATGCTGGGTTAAAAAGTTGCTTGTCACCACCTCCAATAGTTTGGCTCTCCACGTATCCTCGCCTCCATGCGGTTCCTTGTTCTCCCAGTCAATCTTTCCGTGATTGAAGTCGCCCATGATGTGTGTGTGTGTGTGTGTGTGTGTGTGTGTGTGTGTGTGTGTGTGTGTGTGTGCGTGTGTGTGTGTGTGTGTGTGTGTGTGTGTGCGTGTGTGTGTGTGTGTGTGTGTGTGTGTGTGTGTGTGTGCGTGTGTGTGTGGGTTAATTATAACTGTGGCGAACTAATGGCAAATTCCACTAATTTCCAATCTCGCTAAATAGAAAAATTTCTCACTAGAATCCATCTACGATATTAAATGTAAAGAAGGAAGGTGAAGGTAATACTTGGAAGAGGAAAGAGACAAGGGAGAGAAATGAAAGAAAGATATTGAATGTAGAAGAATGGGGAGGGGGTTAATACACACACACACATACACACACACACACACACACACACACACACACACACACACACACACACACACACATACACACACACACACACACACACGCACACACACACACACACACACACACACACACACACACACACACACACACACATACACACACACACACACACACACACACACACACACACACACACGCACACACACACACACACACACACACACACACACACACATACACACACACACACACACACACACACACACACACACGCACACACACACACACACACACACACACACACACACACACACACACACACATACACACACACACACACACACACACACACACACACACACACACGCACACACACACACACACACACACACACACACACACACATACACACACACACACACACACACACACACACACACACACACATACACACACACACACACACACACACACACACACACACTCACACACACACACACACATACACACACACAGAAGAGTTAGGGGGGACATGATCACCACATTCAAGATTCTGAAGGGGATTGATAGGGTAGATAAAGACAGTCTATTTAACACAAGGGGAACACGCACAAGGGGACACAGGTGGAAACTGAGTGCCCAAATGAGCCACAGAGATATTAGAAAGAACTTTTTTAGTGTCAGAGTGGTTGACAAATGGAATGCATTAGGAAGTGATGTGGTGGAGGCTGACTCCATACACAGTTTCAAGTGTAGATATGACAGA
>NC_091165.1:19569340-19579340 GCF_040958095.1 Procambarus clarkii
CACCCTCCCTACCTTACACTCCATGTTCTTCACCCTCCCTACCTCACACTCCCTGTTCTTCACCCTCCCTACCTTACACTCCATGTTCTTCACCCTCCCTACCTCACACTCCCTGTTCTTCACCCTCCCTACCTCACACTCCATGTTCTTCACCCTCCCTACCTCACACTCCATGTTCTACACTTTGATGGTAATCAACGGCAATTTGATTACCCCGACGGCACTTTGATGGTAATCTTGGGCATAGCTTTTCAGGAAAGTATAGCATAGCTTTTAAGGCACCATGCACACCAGTTGCAATGTGCTCCTGGCGGTGAAGAGAGGAGGAGGAGGCCTTCTCCTCTCTCCTGGAAGAGAGAGGAGAAGTGAAGTGAGGTACACTGATAAAATTTTCTTTATGACTGGGATTGGGTGGGTATGAATAGGAGCAGCATCCTATGCTGCTACTATAGGCCTATGCATCCAATAGGCCTTCTGCAGTTACCTTTGTACTTGTTCTTATGGCCCAAATAGCATATTTATATTGTATTTAGATAATAATATTTAGTTTTAGATAATCATATTTAGAAAATAATAGCATAAGATTGAGAATATAAACAATGAATTAGCGTGACAAATGTGTATCAGTGATCCTACTCAAATCGCCCTTTAACTGATCTATCAAAAATGAATCTTAAATATATAAACCACTGATAATGTTCATATTACATGTTTTTGTAATCTGTATTAAAGCAGATTCAATTATGTTCCTATTGAAAGTAATTTTACAATTCGTTATTGAAGAAGTCATCTCCCAATTACTTTGGTGAGAATTTTCTGACAAATGAACAAACAAAGAATTAGACAATTGGCCATGTCTTACAGAGTATTTATGTTGCGAAATTCTACTTTTCAAATATTTAGATGTTTGCCCAACATAGAACCTATTACAGTCTTTACAAGGTATTTTATAAATGACACAATTATCACTACGAGGGCTGTTTCTTACTAAAACTTTACCAACAGTATTTTCGTAGTTAAACAATACATGTATAGCAAAACGTTTCAACGCATTGACCATATTTTCAAACCCAGAGAAATATGGTAAGCATAACACAGTCTTTGGGCGAATTTTCTCACTGCACATATTATTATAATATGTACGATGTGTTTTATATATATATATATATATATATATATATATATATATATATATATATATATATATATATATATATGTATATGCGAACAAGCCTGAATGGTCCCCAGGACAATATGCAACTGAAAACTCACACCCCAGAAGTGATTCGAACCCATACTCCCAGAAGCAACGCAACTGGTATGTACAAGACGCCTTAATCCACTTGACCATCACGACCGGACATAATGAAGTGATAGCCGAGGCTATTTGAACCACCCCACCGCCGGCACTCGGATAGTAATCTTGGGCATAGCATTTTACCAAATCACCTCATTCTTTGGGGCACACGTGAGGAACACAAATGTGAACAAGCCTGAATGGTCCCCAGGACAATATGCAACTGAAAACTCACACCCCAGAAGTGATTCGAACCCATACTCCCAGAAGCAACGCAACTGGTATGTACAAGACGCCTTAATCCACTTGACCATCACGACCGGACATAATGAGGTGATAGCCGAGGCTATTTGAACCACCCCACCGCCGGCACTCGGATAGTAATCTTGGGCATAGCATTTTACCAAATCACCTCATTCTTTGGGGCACACGTAAGGAACACAAATGCGAACAAGCCTGAATGGTCCCCAGGACAATATGCAACTGAAAACTCACACCCCAGAAGTGATTCGAACCCATACTCCCAGAAGCAACGCAACTGGTATGTACAAGACGCCTTAATCCACTTGACCATCACGACCGGACATAATGAGGTGATAGCCGAGGCTATTTGAACCACCCCACCGCCGGCACTCGGATAGTAATCTTGGGCATAGCATTTTACCAAATCACCTCATTCTTTGGGGCACACGTGAGGAACACAAATGCGAACAAGTCTGAATGGTCCCCAGGACAATATACAACTGAAAACTCACACCCCAGAAGTGATTCGAACCCATACTCCCAGAAGCAACGCAACTGGTATGTACAAGACGCCTTAATCCACTTGACCATCACGACCAGACATAATGAGGTGATAGCCGAGGCTATTTGAACCACCCCACCGCCGGCACTCGGATAGTAATCTTGGGCATAGCATTTTACCAAATCACCTCATTCTTTGGGGCACACGTGAGGAACACAAATGCGAACAAGCCTGAATGGTCCCCAGGACAATATGCAACTGAAAACTCACACCCCAGAAGTGATTCGAACCCATACTCCCAGAAGCAACGCAACTGGTATGTACAAGACGCCTTAATCCACTTGACCATCACGACCGGACATAATGAGGTGATAGCCGAGGCTATTTGAACCACCCCACCGCCGGCACTCGGATAGTAATCTTGGGCATAGCATTTTACCAAATCACCTCATTCTTTGGGGCACACGTGAGGAACACAAATGCGAACAAGCCTGAATGGTCTCCAGGACAATATGCAACTGAAAACAAGTGATGGTCAAGTGGATTAAGGCGTCTTGTACATACCAGTTGCGTTGCTTCTGAGAGTATGGGTTCGAATCACTTCTGGGGTGTGAGTTTTCAGTTGCATATTGTCCTGGGGACCATTCAGGCTTGTTCGCATTTGTGTTCCTCACGTGTGCCCCAAAGAATGAGGTGATTTGGTAAAATGCTATGCCCAAGATTACTATCCGAGTGCCGGCGGTGGGGTGGTTCAAATAGCCTCGGCTATCACCTCATTATGTCCGGTCGTGATGGTCAAGTGGATTAAGGCGTCTTGTACATACCAGTTGCGTTGCTTCTGGGAGTATGGGTTCGAATCACTTCTGGGGTGTGAGTTTTCAGTTGCATATTGTCCTGGGGACCATTCAGGCTTGTTCGCATTTGTGTTCCTCACGTGTGCCCCAAAGAATGAGGTGATTTGGTAAAATGCTATGCCCAAGATTACTATCCGAGTGCCGGCGGTGGGGTGGTTCAAATAGCCTCGGCTATCACCTCATTATGTCCGGTCGTGATGGTCAAGTGGATTAAGGCGTCTTGTACATACCAGTTGCGTTGCTTCTGGGAGTATGGGTTCGAATCACTTCTGGGGTGTGAGTTTTCAGTTACATATTGTCCTGGGGACCATTCAGGCTTGTTCGCATTTGTGTTCCTCACGTGTGCCCCAAAGAATGAGGTGATTTGGTAAAATGCTATGCCCAAGATTACTATCCGAGTGCCGGCGGTGGGGTGGTTCAAATAGCCTCGGCTATCACCTCATTATGTCCGGTCGTGATGGTCAAGTGGATTAAGGCGTCTTGTACATACCAGTTGCGTTGCTTCTGGGAGTATGGGTTCGAATCACTTCTGGGGTGTGAGTTTTCAGTTATATATGTATATATATATGCATATATATATATATATATATATATATATATATATATATATATATATATATATATATATATATATATATATATATATGCATATATATATATATATATATATATATATATATATATATATATATATATATATATATATATATATATATATATATATATATATATATATATATAAACTTTATATTATATCTGTCGGAACAATGGTGGTGGGGGTGGGAGGGTTGAATGTATATGTGTGTGTGTGTGTGTGAATTTACTATTTATGCTTGTTCAATCGAGCTGTTGTTTCTTGCATTCCGCCTTAATAACTGCCATTTGTCTGATTTACTAACTCCCAACCTCTATTTTTCTGACATATTACATAAATCTCTCTCTCTCTCTCTCTCTCTCTCTCTCTCTCTCTCTCTCTCTCTCTCTCTCTCTCTCTCTCTCTCTCTCTCTCTCTCTCTCTCTCTCTCTCTCCCTCCCTGAGACACACACACCCAGGAAGCAGCCCGCAACATCTATCTAACTCCCAGGTACCTTTTTACTGGCAGGCGAACAAAGACATCAGGTGAAAGAAAATCTGCCCATTTGTTTCCTGTCTCGGCCGAGAATTGAACCCGGGTCCGTGAACTACGAACCACGAACGCTGCCCGTGTGTGTGTGTGTGTGGGGGAGGGTTGGAGGGGGGGAGGGGGGAGAGAGGATGGGAGAGGATTCCTCGTCAGAAGGGATCAGTTCCCGAGCTTCTCCTCACCAGGAGCTGGAGTCTCTTCGATCCCTAATTTGTTTCCTCTCACAACAAAGGCTTACGACTGCACTCTCCTGCAGGGTGATGCTGCGCGGAGATGCTGTCTGTCTCCCGTGTGATGCTGCGCGGAGATGCTGTCTGTCTCCCGTGTGATGCTGCGCGGAGATGCTGTCTGTCTCCCGTGTGATGCTGCGCGGAGATGCTGTCTGTCTCCCGTGTGATGCTGCGCGGAGAGGCTGTCTGTCTCCCGTGTGATGCTGCGCGGAGATGCTGTCTGTCTCCCGTGTGATGCTGCGCGGAGATGCTGTCTGTCTCCCGTGTGATGCTGCACGGAGAGGCTGTCTGTCTCCCGTGTGATGCTGCGCGGAGAGGCTGTCTGTCTCCCGTGTCGAGGCTTAAAGGTCTTACGCTGGCTTCTCCTCTCATTGCTCCTCTTCCTCAAAAACAGCTGCTGGAGTCTGCATGCCTACCTTGTGTCTACCTTGTGTAGCTTCTGGGGTTCAACAGCCCCGCGGCCCGGTCTCCGAATAGGCCTCTCGGTTGGTCATCTGGTCAATCAGACTGTTGGACGCGGCTGCTAGCAGCATGACGTATGAATCACTGCCTGGTTGATCAGGTATTCTTTTGAGGTGTTTGTTCCCTATTGAACACTGTGAGAGGTTCATTATAGTTCATTATAGTTGTTCTCTGTTCTTAGTCTTCTCTTCAGTTTAATATTGTTGGAAATATTTGCATTATCGTGTTTCTGAAACAACTCTGGCTTCCAGAATTATCTCCTTGCACTGCGACTTTCTGTTGTATGTTGCTTAGATATTCCCTTAATGTTGCTTAGATATTCCCTTGATGTTGCTTAGATATTCCCTTGATGTTGCTTAGATATTCCCTTAATGTTGCTTAGATATTCCCTTGATGTTGCTTAGATATTCCCTTGATGTTGCTTAGATATTCCCTTAATCTTCTAGAGTATTACTTCTCCACTGGATTGCTGCACCTTCTTTATTCATTTGTTTCTGTCATTTTTTGTTGGTCTGGAAGCCTTTCGCTAAACACCACCTCTCTCCCACAGCAAAAACATCAGTGTTTACATAATGGGTTCTTTCTTTCAGCACATTTGCTTTGTTATAGATACCATCAGCATTTGTATACTCGACTTAAGGACTATTTTTTTATTTCTTCACTGTTTAAAATAACTGCTAAGCTCTTCGGTATATAGTTAAGATGAAACTAAAGGCGGGATGTAAAGAGCGAATAGAAATTGGGAAATGAGAAATAGGATGTAGCACAGGAAGAGAGAAATATGAAAGTGAGAATGAAAATAGAAGTGTGATAAAGAGAAGGTAGAAAATCAGAAGTAAAATAATGTAGTGGGAGAGGAGTAGACAGGAGAGAACGATGAGTTTGAAAAATGGGCTGAGGAGGCAAAAGAATCAGACGGAGCAAAATTAGAAGAATGCTGAAGAGAGGGAAGAGGAGGGATTGATGGGGAGGATATTCTGCAGAAGAAGGTGGAGATGAAGAAAAAGTTTGAAGATGAAGTTGGGGAAGAGATAGAGCAAGGTGAGAGGTGTGAGTGATGAAATTGAATTGAAGAGGAAGATAAGGAGAAGCTAGGATGAGGAGGAGGAGATTGGGTAACAGGAGGACGGAGGAAATTGGGAGAACGGAGATGCAATAGGAGGAAATAGAGTACTGGGTTGATGGTGGCGTATTGAGTAGTTAATTAGGAGGAGGAGGAGTGATTCAAGCTAAGATATGCCATCTGGTGCAGACAGACAGACTAGAACTACTAGCTAATTAGTGAGGGAGATGGTGGAAGCCTGCAAATGTCAGATGATGTTAGGGAGGTCAGACTGGCCATTGATGCACTGTGTGTGTGTGCGCCCTTCTGCCATTTTCATGTATTAAATATACTCTTTGTGTTCTTAACCTTTTTTGAGGTTCCTCCTTTAGATGCGTCTTCGATCTGTTCCTCTTCTTTATCCTCTCAGAGTTCTAGCAATTCCTTACGAGAGAGATCCCATTATGCATATGAATTAAACAAAAGTAACGTAACAAACTATATATGTTGGTTCTTGCAAGTTAACTAATTCTATTGATAGTATAGATCTCCTTTGTGACCCCCAATAGCTCCCGCCTGATGCTTCAACCTTCCCACTACCTACTCTGCATACTGGAGCCCTTCCTTGGTAAGGTATCATCTTTCCCAAAGACCTTCCAAGACAAAGGCTCTGTCTTGCTTTGGGAAGCTGATAACATTCTGGGAGGAGGCGATGATCAGGGAAACCTCCACTAAAGCCTTTTCATCTTCTTTGTCTCTTTGCTCTAATTTCACTAAAGTTAACAGCATTAAAGGGGGACCAATGAAGTAATTTTCTTTGTCATGATGCTTTAGCATGTCTCACACTGCACTCTGGTTGCTGAGGTGAAGCTATGTGAACGAAGCAGCTCTATCCTCCATCCAAATCACTCTCAGAGGATTTATTTACTAGTTTAACTTGTACAATCTATGAACAAATCCACAAGGGCCGTGACGAGGATTTGAACCTGCGTCCGAGAGCATCCCAGACGCTGCCTTAATCGACTGAACTACGACATGGTCAAAAGAGTTGAAACCGAAGTTTTACTGAACTTACTGGATCCTGCAGCCTCTCCGAGACACAAACCAGGGTTTTCACACAACTCCCCCCTGCACTCGAGCTATGTCAATAGGGCGGTCTCCCTCTTCGCCCTTACTTCATTACACACAGAAGTCACAATAACGTGATGTATCAAATGAACAAATCCACAAGGGCCGACCCGTGTGGATTTGTTCATTTGATGCATCACGTTATTGTGATTTCTGTGTGTATTGAACAATCTATGTTTTATGGGTACTTTGTGCAGCCAGTGTTGACTACACTGGCTGATAACTTAACACAACAACTACCGGTAGAGGAGAGAGGGGGGGGGGCAGGGGGGGAGGGGGGGGCAGGAGGAGGCAGGGAAAAGCAGGGAAAGGCAGGGAAAGGCAGGGAAAGGCAGGGAAAGGCAGGGGAAGGTTTGAGTATTGACAACAACGTTTTATTTGGTCTATTATCTATCATGTACTATATTATAATCAAATTCTACGCCTCCATTTGTCTCTTGAGACGCTCGATCCGGTCGGCTACCCTGGAAACACAAACCGAAACTGTCTCTATTTTCCGCTTGTTACAACTTGTAATAAAGTTGTTATATCTTGGCTTAACGTGTTTATGACGTATTAGAACGTTGTTACAACTTGCTATATTGGTTGTTATAACTGGTTAGGAGGTGTTAAAACGTGTTCGAACGTTGTACCAACGTCGTAGTTTCGGTGTGTGTTTGGCGGGTAGTGACACAGGCTTGAGGGAATGATCAGGGGAAAGCGCCCAGTCATTACGACTATATATAGCACTGGGAAGGGGTCAGGATAAGGATTTGGGATGGGACGGTGGGGAAGGAATGGTGCCCAACCACCTTACACACGCTTGAAGTACAAGGAAAATTATAGAAGCTGAAATACAATGAGTACCAACTTGTTTTTTCTCGCAGAGTACTCACATTCGGCTTTTCATGGCCTCCTCCAACTTTCTTCTTGTGTGTATAATAGCACATATTGTGTAAGTTTGTATGTGTGTGTGTGTGTGTGTGTGTGTGTGTGTGTGTGTGTGTGTGTGTGTGTGTGTGTGTGTGTGTGTGTGTGTACGCACCTAGTCGTGCTCACTTAGTTGTACTCACCTAGTTGTGCTTGCGGGGGTTGAGCTCTGGTTCTTTGGTCCCACCTCTGAACTGTCAATCAACTAATGTGCAGGTTCCTGAGTCTATTGGCTCATATTTACACTTGAAACTGTGTATGGAGTCAGCCTCCACCACATTACTTCATAAAGCATTCCATTTGTCAACTAATCTGACACTAAAAAAATTATTATGTCTCTATGGGTCATTTGGGCACTCAGTTTCCACCTGTGTCCCCTAGTGCGTGTGCCCCTTGTGTTAAATAGCCTGTCTTTATCTACCCTGTCGATTCCCTTGAGAATCTTGAATGTGGTGATCATGTCCCCCCAACTCTTCTGTCTTCCGACGAAGTGAGGTTTAATTCCCGTAGTCTCTGCTCGTAGCTCATACCTCTCAGCTCGGGTACTAGTCTGGTGGCAAACCTTTGAACCTTTTCCAGTTTAGTCTTATGCTTGACTCGATATGGACTCTATGCTGGAGCCGCATACTCCAGGATTGGTGTGACATATGTGGTATATAATGTTCTGAAAGATTCCTTACACAAGTTTCTAAAGGCCGTTCTTATGTTAGCCAACCAAGCATATGTCTTGATATAGGCTTCAGGAGATAGGTATGGCTTGATATCAACCCCCTATGTCTTTCTCTCTGATTCTTGAAGAATTTTATCTCCCAAATGTTACCTTGTATCTGGTTTCCTGCTCCCTACACCTATCTTCATTACATTACATTTGTTTGGGTTAAACTCTAACAACCATTTGTTGGACCATTCCTTCCGTTTGTCCAGACCTTCTTGAAGCCTCAAGCTGCGTGTACTTACCTAGTTGTGCTTGCGGGGATTGAGCTTTGTCTCTTTGTGTGTGTGTGTGTGTGTGTGTGTGTGTGTGTGTGTGTAGGGGGGGGGGGAAGTTATGTCAGACGTTTGGATTGTGAAGATCATAAGAGATCCATAACTTAAAAGTGAGGTGTTTGTAATGTCATGAAGGCGAGTGAGATTCAAAAAGGTTTTACAGTGTTAAATAGTCTAGGACGGTAACGAGATTTGTGTTAATTGCATTGGAGGTGACGAGCTGCTTGTGGGAAACCTGGGAGATGAATAGATTGCCTGGGAGGTGAAGTAATGTGTGTGTGTGGGAGGAAGGCTGGAAGGTGTGCAAATCATCCCATGAGGAAAAGGGAGGAGGGGGATGATATTACGTGGGAGATAGCGGAAAGTGTGAGAGGAACACTAGAGGGCATTGAAAATATATAGACCGTTTGGTGGTGATTGAAAGTATGCGGACTCTGTATACACTCACACACACATACACCCTACGGGAGAATTTAGCGTGTGTGAGTGTGCAGGTGGTCGAGTGGTAGATAACAGGAGTCCCTGTGGCTTATAAGGCAGTATGAGGGAGGTGAGAGTGTGAGGAGGGTGATACACAGACCCAAATACTGACTCCTCTTCCCCTCTTCCCCCCCCACCCATCAGAAAAGACCCCCATGAAGGGACCTCACCCCGCCTCCAGCCGCTGGAGACTTACTCAATTACATGAGATCATTACCGTGGTGAATTAAAAATATACTCTTAAGATTAATGAACGGAGAGAAAACACGCATCGCGCCGGATGACAGTAAAAAATACAGTGCTGAGAGCGAGGGAGATAAAGGATGGAGAGAGAGAGAGAAAGAGAGGGAGAGAGAGAGAGAGAGAGAGAGAGAGAGAGAGAGAGAGAGAGAGAGAGAGAGAGAGAGAGAGAGAAAGAGAGAGAGAGAGAGAGAGGAAACATAAACCCGAAAGAACCAGATAGAGCTAAATAGACACATTAAGAGAGACACACTGAGACACACCATGAGAGACCAAGAGACAGACACTGAGCTATGTGGAGACATAAACGGCAAAACAATATAAAATAACCAACAGACAAGAAGGAAGTTAATATAAAACAAAACAGGACAACGAGGACAAAATAAACACCACAAAAACAGACGATGAGTCACAACAACGTGGCTGATGATATGATGACCCAATCCTGGACCGTAATGGGTCCAGGACGGACCGTAATAGGTCCAGGACGGCCCGTAATGGG
>NC_091165.1:19584340-19609340 GCF_040958095.1 Procambarus clarkii
AACCTGCTGATTGACAGTTGAGAGACGGGCTAAAGGAGCCGAAGCTCAACCTTTTCAAGCACAATTAGGTGAGTACAGAGAATTAGATATCTGTCTCTATTAAAGAGAATGTGTCTCTGTCCAAGGATGGAAGCCAGACGCTTGCAGCAAGCTTCATCAACTTTTCAAGATGACACTTGGTTGGTATGTGACTGTCATATACAGGTCGGGGTCTGCCATAGTCACCCCCACCCCCTTCCCTTCAGCAATGTTGGTTCCTATGATAATTTGATAAACTCTGAAATAGTGGATTTTTTCCCCATTTAGATGTAGAGAAATATTACATATTTTCGTAATAAACAGCTTAGATACAAATTTAGTGTATAAATGAAACAGAAGAAGATACATTTTTTAAGAAGTATTTTCTAGAGTTGTTTACTAGAGTTGTTTACATCTCCGATTTTATATATATATATATATATATATATATATATATATATATATATATATATATATATATATATATATATATATATATATACATTATTAAATATGACCGAAAAAGTAAGATTAATAATTCTAACACGAATTTTCTCAATCTTTCGTACATTTCTTTTCACTGTTGGAGGTAAATCAAAAATCAATTCTCCAAAATTCATTTTTATTTCTAGTCTGACGCGACACGAGCGCGTTTCGTAAAACTTATTACATTTTCAAAGACTTTAGTTCACAAATACACAACTGAATAGAACTTACGCATCTCCGATTTTATATCTACATTTGAGTGAGGTGGAAGGGGTGATATCATCCCGATTGTCTCGTCGGGATGACGAGACAATCGGGATGATAGCCGACAGAGTGTATCGTGATCCAGCCTGTACTCCTCTTGACATACCAGAAAATATTCTGAGGAAACTACTCCAAGCTTGTACTAAAGAGGCACCCTTCTTGAGCCCGGATGGGCACATGTATAAGCAAGTAGATGGGGTCGCCATGGGTTCTCCCCTAGGTGTCCTGTTTGCAAACTTCTACATGGGTACCATCGAGCAAAAAGTCTTAGTCGACATGAGCTTGAAACCGGCCATATACTGCAGGTATGTTGACGACATTTTTACACAGGTACCTGATGTCAGACATCTGCAGGAGCTGAAGGAGGCATTTGAGCAGAGTTCCGTGTTGCGTTTCACTTACGAGATGGAAAAGGATGGGAAGCTGCCCTTTCTAGATGTAACAGTCATGGAAAAGAGCGGAGGTTTCCACACTGCAGTCTACACTAAGGAAACGAACATAGGAATGTGCCTAAATGCCAACAGCGACTGCCCAGACAGGTATAAGAGGAGTGTTGTTAACGCATATGTCGACCGTGCTCTCAGCCACAGCTCAGAATGGAAGCAAGTCGACGAAGAACTCTGTAGGGTAAGGCAGGTCCTAGTCAACAACGGCTTCTCCAATGGTTTCGTCGAAGACATCATAAGAAGGAAAGTGAAACGCCATGCAACCTCTGAAGAGACAACTAACACAACACCTATACCCCCTATTAGACTATTTTACAGGAACTTCTTTTCCACAGCTCATAAAACGGAGGAAAGGGTCCTGAAAGATATTGTTAATAGAAACGTTATCCCTACAGACAGAAATCAGAGGATACAACTGACGATTTACTATAAAACCAGAAAAACGGCCAGCCTACTCATGAGGAACTCTCCAGACACAAAACAGAACGCTTTAAAAGAAACTAACGTCGTCTATGCCTTCAAATGCCCTCTTGGGGACTGTAAGCTCCAAAAAACCCAGTATATAGGCAAGACAACAACATCTCTTTCTAGGCGTTTAACGATGCATAAGCAACAGGGCTCCATTAAGGAACATATAATCTCTTCCCACAACCAAACCATCGCCAGAGAAATCCTAGTAAACAACACAGAAATCATCGATAGATACAGCGATAGCAGGCGGCTTGACGTTTGCGAGGCACTACACATCAAGAAGTCAACACCAGCAATCAACAGCCAATTAATGCACAACTATATTCTACCCACCTCAAGACTCCGCTCCAATATAGAAGCATCAAGAAATATGGACCAATAGGCTTTCTACAAACACTTCTATTCAATACCCATTGTTTCGTGTTCTGTCTTGTGTTGATGAAATTAATACCCTATTAATACCATCTCTTGTTCTGTCTTGTGTTGATGAAATTAATACCCTATTAATGCTCCCTCTTGTTCTGTCTTGTGTTAATGCCACATCACCCCTTCCACCTCACTCAAATGTAGATATAAAATCGGAGATGCGTAAGTTCTATTCAGTTGTGTATTTGTGAACTAAAGTCTTTGAAAATGTAATAAGTTTTACGAAACGCGCTCGTGTCGCGTCAGACTAGAAATAAAAATGAATTTTGGAGAATTGATTTTTGATTTACCTCCAACAGTGAAAAGAAATGTACGAAAGATTGAGAAAATTCGTGTTAGAATTATTAATCTTACTTTTTCGGTCATATTTAATAATATATGTCTACAGGAAAGACTGCTACCAAAATATACTAATATATATATATATATATATATATATATATATATATATATATATATATATATATATATATATATATATATATATATATATATATATATATATATATATATATATATTTTCAGGTGCTGTTTATATACGTTTTCTAAAATTTTATCGGAAAACTATAGAAAATAGTAAATTCATTGTGCGTTTTATCTCAATATTGAACTTTAAAAATTGTGAACAAATGCTAAATGATTGACTCGTAAATATGAACTATGCAGAGTGGGAAAGTGCTTTTAAAACGTCCATTTATCTACAGCTAAATTAAAACAATGTTTTTGCATAAAAAAATCATCATTCGTTTAGAAATAATCATCATTCTTATTAAAAATCATGAATCTTCTTAAAAAATCATCATTCCATGTTAAAAAGTCATCAATCATTGTTAAAAATCATCATTTTTAGCAAATCATCATTCTTAACAAGTCATCATTCTTAACAAATCATTATTCTTATTAGAAAAACATCATTCGCTGTTAAAAAATCACAATTTGTTCTTAAAGAAATCATCATTCGGCTTGTTAGTTTTGCTTTAGCAGATCTAGAACCAATTATTGGTTCTAATTATCACCTTTCAAATGTCAAATAATTTCAGATAATTGAAATTTTCTGCAGGAGTGGTGCGCCTCGTGGACTATATCACCAAATTAGTATCAAAATTGTTATTTCCAAAGATAACATTCGAAAGTTTAGGTTCAAACTGGAGGATAATAGATATTTGCTTTCGTTTTCTGCTGGTAGTAAATTTACGAGGATCTGTCACCCAGCCATCAGATTTACCTGTGCTTATCACCCAACCATCAGATTTACCTGTGCTTATCACCCAGCCATCAGATTTATTTGTCCTTATCACCCAGCCACCAGATTTACCTGTGCTTATCACCCAGCCATCAGATTTATCTGTGCTTATCACCCAGCCATCAGATTTACCTGTGCTTATCACCCAGCCATCAGATTTACCTCTGCCTATCACCCAGCCATCAGATTTATCTGTCCTTATCACCCAGCCATCAGATTTATCTGTCCTTATCACCCAGCCATCAGATTTATTTGTGCCTATCACCCATTCATCACAATTCGGCATCTCGTACATACTGCCATCAGGCAGGACACTGCAGGTCGCTGGTACACTGTGTGGACTCCAGAAGCAGTCTGCGTACCGAACTATTTAGTATAGGTCGGTCCTAACAAAACGCTTCGACGTTTCATATTTATTTTTTATTTTTAACTTGAGGACTTTTTTTCTTTTTTTGAGTTTGTTTTCGTCTTTCGCTTTTCTTTTATTCATGTTTGCTAGTCATATTTTAGTTTGTAATTTAGATTTATTTTTTTAGAACCTGACAAATTAAATTTTTTATGTTTTTATTTTGTATTATTAGGCCTCTGAAGATAGGCAGAAATTTGTATAAGTTTTATTAAATGTAGCTATTGAAATGATTCAGGTTTCTAATCTGCCTAAGGCATAAGACTCGACAAAGTCCTGAATCATCTGCGAGTTTCTGAATCATGCTTCATTATTTTTAAGGAATAGACGGGTTGAATTATTGAAGAAACCAGCTTCACATGTCACAGAGGAACCCCAATTCTGTTCTCATGACTTGACAAGCGTCAAATTCGAAGTGGTTTTATGTTATTAGAATCATTCGAAACTCGCCTACCTATCTACACAAGCAAGTATTTGGAAACGTCGATATCAATGTAGTTTTAAATCGGCTTAAACCCCTTTATTTTTTATGCTGTGAGCGATAGCATCAGAATTGTGGGGCTTTAAGTGTGAGGACAGGTTCTCACGACTATTTAGCACTTGGAAGGGATCAGGATAGGGATTTGGGATGGGACGGGGAGGGGGGGGGTTGAAGGAAGAGTGCCCAATCAGCTGGACAGTCGAGGATTGAACGCCGACCTACATGAACCGAGACCGTCGCTCTACCGTCCAGCTCCAGTGTGTTGACGACAAGAGGACAGGTTGACTTCATACTATTTTGCTTTTTTTTCCGTATCATGAACGACCTGTTAATACTCATACAAAGTGGTGTTCCTCCTATACAAAGTAACCGTTGCGCCTTCTCACATGTGACAGGTAAAGGTATAAGCACCAGTTGTACACATACACACGTACATACACTATAATGTACATATGATGCATTGTGCACATACATGCTAAGTGTTGTGTGCACTGTACACAGCTATGGTACAATGAACACACACACACACACACACACACACACACACACACACACACACACACACACACACACACACACACACACACACACACACACACACACACACACGTATATGTCTACCTATACTCTTTAATATAAGCATTGTACACATACGTGCTAAATGTACCCACTAGTATGTATACAACACAATATAACATGTATTCCTGAATTGAACAGAGATATGCTAAAGTGCAGCTACAATTACCTACACTCTCTACCATGTAATGAGTCGACCAACAGGTGCCAGGTTCCCGGCACTCGGGGGTGTCAATCAGACTCTCTGCCCATCTCTCTCTCTCTCTCTCTCTCTCTCTCTCTCTCTCTCTCTCTCTCTCTCTCTCTCTCTCTCTCTCTCTGCCCATCTCTCTCTCTCTCTCTCTCTCTCTCTCTCTCTCTCTCTCTCTCTCTCTCTCTCTCTCTCTCTCTCTCTCTCTCTCTCTCTCTCTCTCTCTCATCCTCTGTGTCACCTCATATGTGAGTTTGGCGCCGTTTACGTATAATTACTTCCCTGTCATAACTCACTCACCCTTGGTTGCTAGTTGGTATTGATCTCATAGCTAGCTTGATCTGCTGTCTGTCTGTCTGTCTGTCTGTCTGTCTCTCACACACACACTCTCTCTCTCTCTCTCTCTCTCTCTCTCTCTCTCTCTCTCTCTCTCTCTCTCTCTCTCTCTCTCTCTCTCTCTCTCTCTCTCAATTGCAGCCTGTGTACTCACCTAGATATGCTTGCAGGGGTCGAACTAGGTAGTGCTAGGCAGTGGTGGTAGTGGTGGTGGTAGTGGCGCCGGTGGTGGTAGTGGTGGTAGTGGCGCCGGTGGTGGTAGTGGTGGTAGCGGTGGTAGTGGTGGTTGTGGTGGTAGTGGTGGTAGCGGTGGTAGTGGTGGTAGCGGTGGTAGTGATGACAGTGGCAAGGAATTTGCCTTCCGAATATTCTTAGATTAATTCAATAACTCCTTTTCCCCTCTTTTATCATATTTACATTTAAAATTCTGAATCGAATTAGCTTCATCGACTTCTGCATCTAAACTTTACTATTTATCAACAGTTCTAACTCTGAAAAAAGTTCTTCCTGATGTATTAAGGACTCATTTGCGTCTTTAGTTTCCATCTTGCTAGAGGCTTCTTGCCCACCCTTCACCCCACCCTCAAACCCACCCCCCAACCCACCCTCCAACCCACCCTCCAGCCCACCCTCCAACTCACCCTCAAACCCACCCTCCAACCCACCCTCCAACCCACCCTCCAACTCACCCTCCAGCTCACCCTCCAACTCACCCTCCAGCTCACCCTCAAACCCACCCTCCAGCTCACCCTCAAACCCACCCTCCAGCTCACCCTCAAACCCACCCTCCAGCTCACCCTCAAACCCACCCGCCAGCTCACCCTCAAACCCACCCTCCAGCTCACCCTCAAACCCACCCTCCAGCTCACCCTCAAACCCACCCTCCAGCTCACCCTCAAACCCACCCTCCAGCTCACCCTCAAACCCACCCTCCTGCTCACCCTCAAACCCACCCTCCAGCTCACCCTCAAACCCACCCTCCAGCTCACCCTCAAACCCACCCTCCAGCTCACCCTCAAACCCACCCTCCAGCTCACCCTCAAACCCACCCTCCAGCTCACCCTCAAACCCACCCTCCAGCTCACCCTCAAACTCACCCTCCAGCTCACCCTCCAACTCACCCTCCAGCTCACCCTCAAACCCACCCTCCAGCTCACCCTCAAACCCACCCTCCTGCTCACTCTCCAGCTCACCATCTTTGAAGGACGATGCCTACCTCACATTACTTTGAATTTCGTGTCAAGTCTTTGCAGTTTTCTTCCTGTTTAAATACAGTTCTATGAAAATAAGAGCAAATGTGAGTTAATACCATTACTTAGCACTGTGTTGTAAGGTTATTTTCAGGATGATGGGAATTTGTGCTTTCTCAGTGTGCCTTTGAGTTATAAGACTTGAGTCACTCCTCTCGGTGAAGGTTATTACTACGCCATGTCTTATAACTACGCCTCCTCCATTTGGTGTGGTTTTGGTCTCGTATTGCCCTCCTGGATGGTATTTGGGGGATGCTTCAGCACTCGGCATTTCAGACGGAGTTAAATGGTGCTCTGGGATTTGTAACGTGTTGATATTTACACATTTATGTGTAATATGTTATTGATCAGTAAACGAGTAGTATTGTCTTGTGCGATTAACGAAAATGAGACGGGACGAGATAAATAAAGATGGGATTTGTTACACTTTTGGCACTTTACCTTGCAAATCAAGTCCATCATAAAAACTAAAAGGGTGTCGGGTTCACAGCGTATAAGGCCAATAATAATCTCTAAGACTTTACACAGGTCAGAATTTGAGCTGTAACCCACGCGACCATCTTCTTGAGAGTTTATCTTGAGATGATTTCGGGGCTTTAGTGTCCCCGCGGCCCGGTCCTCGACCAGGCCTCCACCCCCAGGAAGCAGCCCGTGACAGCTGACTAACACCAGGTACCTATTTTACTGCTAGGTAACAGGGGCATAGGGTGAAAAAAACTCTGCCCATTGTTTCTCGCCGGCACCTGGGATCGAACCCAGGACCTCAGGATCACAAGTCCAGCGTGCTATCCGCTATGCCGACCGACACCCCAAATGTTCGCCCCAAATGCTCCCCCAAACCATGTTCGAATCATTGACTCGAAACCTGCATCGTTCATTTCCAGGCTGTACTGTAAACATCTCCGAAATCACTCTAACCAAAACACCTCACCTAACTTTTCATAGACATAGCTATACATAAATCCCATAATATACAATAGTATATTTCTGTTTATTTGTATAACGAAGGCAAGATTTATTTTGTCAGTTGATTACCTACTGTGGAAGTCTTACTGACGTATTAGTAAGTTAGTGTTTTAACCGGAGGTATGGCTGGATAACGGCAGGTCCCAAGTCATCTCACCTCGCGTCGTTGTGTTCTTCAGTAACTTGTCTTGATTAGCCTTAGCTGTTCCGTGGTCGACAGACCGTGTATTGTAAACACTTCTGGACGG
Source organism: Procambarus clarkii (assembly GCF_040958095.1). Lineage (NCBI taxonomy): Eukaryota > Metazoa > Arthropoda > Malacostraca > Decapoda > Cambaridae > Procambarus > Procambarus clarkii. Next base: position 19,592,148 of record NC_091165.1, read on the forward strand.
TGTTTATATTGGACCAGAGCCGTCCAGTGCCGTGGATGGCGCCGGTCCAGTGCCGTAGACGGCGCCGGTCCAGTGCCGTAGACGGCGCCGGTCCACTGCCGTGGACGACTCCGGTCCAGTGCCGTGGACGGCTCCGGTCCAGTGCCGTGGACGGCTCCGGTCCAGTGCCATGGACGGCTCCGGTCCAGTGCCATGGACGGCTCCGGTCCAGTGCCGTGGACGGCTAAGGTCCAGTGCCGTAGACGGCTCCGGTCCAGTGCCGTGGACGGCTTCGGTCCAGTGCCGTGGACGGTACTGGACCGGAGGTGATGAGTGTGTGTGTGTGTGCCTCGCTACAGCAACACTTTCCTCCACCACCTGCCGATCCCAATCTCCCTCCTCCGACAAACCCTTCAATAACTTAACGCAAACTCTCCCGTTGTTGTCAGCATCGTTACCCGCACAATACCAGTCCCTTCCACGGCTTACCGAACCAGCTCGACAGCGGCTGAAGACTTTAACCACGTAAGTGCTTTCCCCCCAAAGATAATTAGGCAGCAACGAGGCAATCCAGGCGAGGCAGCAGAGTGAGACGCCCAATTTTGGAAACTGGGTACCGGATGAGAGCCTGCTTCGTCTCCAGGATTCCCCTAGGCGGTGCTTCTACGCTTTATCGACGCACTTGTTTGGCCCGATACAACCTGCCTACCCCCCCTTCCCACTCCTCCCCCTCCTCTCCCCCCTCCACCCCCCTCCTCTCCACCCTCCCCACTACCACCCGAACCTCATCACCTCTCTCTATCTTGCTATCGCCGCCATAACAGAGTCAACAGCCTGTTATCGGAAAGGGATACACTCTCAACGAGCCTTGAACGAACGACATGGTTGTACGCGCTTGCGTCAGTCTCGCCTGTAGTTCCAAGTCTTCGTTGTCTATCGACTTCGCTAGTCTAAGCTAAAAGCTAATGACTCACTAATAATAATAGCCAAAAAGCCTAATAATAGACAAAAATCTAATAATATATCATTTTGCTTAGGATATTTAAACAGGACACTGATAGTTCTAATGTAATTGTACATGGAGGCGGCGACAAGCCACACGGCACCTCGGATGCATTTCCGATGGTTCCTATATAAAAGGGGCGACGCCGAGGAAAATAAGACTCGCTTCCCTACCAAAACAAAAAAGACCACTACCTAAGTCCTGTACATGAAGGTGGACTTATCTTCGCCTCTGATGCTCGAATTTGCTCTTCTCTTGCCGTTAGATGCTCTACAAGACACCTTGAATGAACGCTGTGTGCGAGCACCACACTCAAGCTGCATCTTGAGTCTGTCCTTGGTAGTGAACAAATCCACAAGGGCCGTGACGAGGATTCGAACCTGCGTCCGAGAGCATCCCAGACGCTGCCTTAATCAACTGAGCTACGACATGGTATAAGAATTGCAACCAGAAATTCAACTGAATTTACTTGGATCCTGAAGCCTCTCCGAGACAAAAAACCAGGATTTTACAGTTTTGTTCATTGATGCATCACGCTATTGTGATTTCTGTGTGTTGTCCTGGTAGTCAATGGACAATGTTGTTGCTTTAGTACCTTACTAAAGCCTCTGATCACTGACTGCAGGATGAAAGTAGAAATAAAGAATTGAGTTTGTTCTAATATTAAATAATATTATTATATGACGTAGACGTCTTGCGTTGGTAGGCTTAGGTTAGGCTAGACAGTACAGTTATGTTAATTTAGAGAGTGTTTACAAGCGTGAAAGGTTTACAAGTGTGTGAAAGGTTTACAAGTGTGTGAAAGGTTTACAAGTGTGTGAAAGGTTTACAAGTGTGTGAAAGGTTTACAAGTGTGTGAAAGGTTTACAAGTGTGTGAAAGGTGTGGAAAGTAATTAATAAAAGTAATTTTTACATGTAATTAGATTTATTGCAACCATCGGCTGACATACAATATGTATGCCGTGGAACTTTGGCTTTGGATGTAACTGTTTCACGCATTTGCCACACTGGTGATGGGGGGGGGGGTGGCTGACCGCTTGGACCTCTGTCGTTATTTCCGCGGTAATGAAGAGTATTGGAAACAAATATGTCAGCCAATGGTGGCAATAAATCTAATTAATTACTTCGACCATCGCCACGAGTCACGTTCCCAGTCGGGTTTTTTTTTTCTTTTTTTATGGGAAGGCCAGCACGATCATCATAATAAATGGCCGTTGGGTTCACAACGTATTGGTCAAATAAGTCCACTACGGGCTCACCATAGCCCGTGCTACTTGGAACTTTGTGTTCCAAGTAGCGAATCTTAAACAACAGTAACTTATTTGTAATATACTGACATAATAACGTCAGCGATTTTATTATTTTATTTTATATAACTTTAACCATGTTCGAAATAATGAATCGAACTGTGTTTCGTTCACTTCCAACCACACCTTTCACACACTTGTAAACTTTTCACACTTTCACACTTGTAAACACTCTCTAAATGAACGTAACTATGAGAAGTTAGAATACATCCGCTGTGAGAAGTTAGAATACATCCACTATGAGAAGTTAGAATACATCCACTATGAGAAGTTAGAATACATCCACTATGAGAAGTTAGAATACATCCACTATGAGAAGTTAGAATACATCCACTATGAGAAGTTAGAATACATCCACTATGAGAAGTTAGAATACATCCACTATGAGAAGTTAGAATACATCCACTATGAGAAGTTAGAATACATCCACTATGAGAAGTTAGAATACATCCACTATGAGAAGTTAGAATACATCCACTATGAGAAGTTAGAATACATCCACTGTGAGAAGTTAGAATACATCCACTATGAGAAGTTAGAATACATCCACTATGAGAAGTTAGAATACATCCACTATGAGAAGTTAGAATACATCCACTATGAGAAGTTAGAATACATCCAATTTGGAACATAAAGTTGAGAAGTAACAAAACAAACCAACATTCCTCCGAACTCGAATTATTGGCAAAGTCTTAAATGAATGTGATGTTAACCTCAGCGTTCCTTCTGGATGGGTTTCGGGTGTAATTATCGCTGTTAACAGTCTTCGTTAATGGGGTGAATTCTCAGTCGTGGTTAATGGGGTGAATTCTCAGTCGGGGTTAATGGGGTGAATTCTCAGTCGTGGTTAATGGGGTGAATTCTCAGTCGTTGATAATGGGGTGAAGCCTAAGCTGACGTTAATGGGTCAAGTCTGAGCCAATGTTAATGAGTTGAAGTTTGAGTTGTCGTATTGTAATTGGGTTAAGCTTGACCTTAATCATTAACAGGTGAAATCAGACTTGACATTATAATGGGTTGGTGTCTAAGCTGGCGTTATCGACATCGCTTCAACTTTGAATCAAAGTCGTATGCCCAACTTGGGTCAAATCGGGCACGGGAAAAGCTCGAAGCCTCAGAACTGGAAGGTGAAGCCCGAATAATAGAATTAGAATTAGGATTATAAGTTCGGTTCATATATATTTTTTTAGAATTAGAAATAGAAGAATACGACACTAGAATGTTTAGCACAATATAGTTCAGTATGGCATAATAATAATAATTATAATTCATTGTGTCGGGGGGACAGGAAGCCAGAGTGTATGTACGTTAGGCTTTTATCGAGGGGGGTCAAAGGTCGAATTCCTGGCCCCGCCCAGGATGCAACCCCACAGCAAGCTGACTAACTCCTTACTGCTCGGTGAATAGGTACATTAGGTGAAAGGATATGAGCTCAACCGTTTCTGTAACCCCCTCCCCCGGGATTCGAACCCGGAATTCTCGATTATACGTCGAGAAAGAGCCCGACTGTACTACTGGCATGTTCGACTAGTAAAGGAGTCCATAATAAGGAAGTAAAGATGCCAAGACATCATTGTTTTAATTTGTTGAATAATCCTATCCAAAAAAATAAATCATCTCTTAACTTTACATAGCGCTGTCGAGAACTGATTTGGATAATGCTGCCAAGTTTGGGTAAAGATAACGAAGATAAAGTTACTTCCCACAATCAAGAATGTTAAAACCCACAAAGAACAGCGAAACTCTATTTTCTAGGACGACGTAGATGAATGTGAGGGCCATGAACTGAAGGTGAGAATAAAGAAAAAAGGTGTTGAAGCTTCCAAATCAAGACACAACTCGTTGCAAAGGGCATCAAACTCAACAGGTTCAGAATTGGAGAGGAAATAGGTAGACTCCGGTCTCGTAATGGTCTTTTAAGAAGAGTTGGTGCAAAGTGTCAAGAACCATCACCGGAATAGGGAAAGTTTCAGAATTAGGATAGCGAGATACATTTGTTAAACCAAGTGGATAAAAATAGCTGACTTTCAGCAGTGTTCTCTTTTCTTTCTTATGTTGCTTACGAGGTCCCGGAGTAGACGGGACCGACATCAGTGGTAGAGATGAGAGACCGTAAAGTGAACATGTATGGAACATTTACACTCGAGTTCATATACTGTGTTGTAAATGTACAATACATTTACGTAAACGGAGCGCATTTACACACGTCTAGGGAAAGTTTTTCAGTAATCTTGCGTTGTGTTGGAGAGTTTAGAAGTCTTCTTGAAGATCATTATATTATTTTTATGATTAAAAGTTTAAATTTAGGAAAGACTTGGGTAAATACTGGTTCGGTAATAGGATTGCTGATTTGTGGAACCAATTACCACGAAACGTAGTGGAGGTGAGGTCCCTCGATTGTTTCAAGCGTGGGTTGGACATGTATATGAGTGGAATTGGGTGGTGGTTATAAATAGGAGCTGCCTCGTATGGGCCAATAGGCTTTCTGCAGTTACCTTTGTTCTTATGTTCTTATCACTGCGGTTGATATAGAGATTGTTTCAGGGGACCGGATCAACCACCCCGCGTTACCTGCTTCTCGAGAAGCTGGTAACCCGGCGTTGTTTATCCGTCCGTTGTTGATAACGTGCTACAAATAATAGTGACTTGTGTGATCTTGCAGATCATTTGGGATCGTGGAAAAAATTAAATAAATACGATTTCGATAAGTCAAGAAACTAAACAGGAAGGAAGAAAGGAAGGAAGGAAGGAAGGAAGGAAGGAAGGAAGGAAGGAAGGAAGGAAGGAAGGAAGGAAGGAAGGAAGGAAGGAAGGAAGGAAGGGAGGAAGGAAAGAAGGAAGGAAGGAAGGAAGGAAGGAAGGAAGGAAGGAAAGAAGGAAAGAAGGAAGAAAGGAATGAATGAAGGAAGGAAGGAAGGAAGGAAGGAAGGAAGGAAGGAAGGAAGGAAGGAAGGGAGGAAGGCAGGAAGGCAGGAAGGAAGGAAGGAAGGAAGGAAGGAAGGAAGGAAGGAAGGAAGGAAGGAAGGAAGGAAGGAAGGAAGCTAAACAGCCTGACACATACTCACGTTATCTAAACATTAGACACAATATAACTTGCTCTTTACACAGAAAATCGACAACCACCCTGACCATCTTTTCCAATTTCAGGGACCTCTCCTTCTCCTCCCCCCCCTTGGGGCAGGTGAGAGGGAGCCCCCTCTCCTGGTTCCCCTGGGGCAGGTGAGAGGGAGCCCTCTCCTGGTCCCCCCTGGGGCAGGTGAGAGGGAGCCCTCTCCTGGTCCCCCCTGGGGCAGACGAGAGGGAGCCCTCTCCTGGTCCCCCCTGGGGCAGGTGAGAGGGAGCCCTCTCCTGGTCCCCCCTGGGGCAGACGAGAGGGAGCCCTCTCCTGGCCCCCCCTGGGGCAGACGAGAGGGAGCCCTCTCTCCTGGTCCCCCCTGGGGCAGACGAGAGGGAGCCCTCTCTCCTGGTCCCCCCTGGGGCAGACGAGAGGGAGCCCTCTCCTCTTCGTGTAAATAACCCGCTTTCAGATTCCAGCATCATGAGGTGCTGCAGTTTCGAGCTCTCTCTTTGTCTGTCTGTCTGTCACTCTCTCTCTCTCTCTCTCTCTCTCTCTCTCTCTCTCTCTCTCTCTCTCTCTCTCTCTCTCTCTCTCTCTCTCTCTCTCTCTCTCTCTCTCTCTCACTCATATGAAGCATGAGCGTTGTTCCCTCCGACGTCCATAAGTTCTGGCAATTACAAAGGAATAATGGAAGTGTCAGAGTGAGGAAGTTTAAGAATAATTGCTAAATAAATGTAACATTGTTAGAGTTAATGCTGCGCCTGTTTGTATTAGCTGCTGTTCTTGATTTTTTATCATATTTCCTTATTTTGTGTGCCTATTTGATCTTACTAATCCAATTAAGCTTGCTGGGGCTCAGCTTGGGGTCTCTGGTACAGGCTCACCAATTTCAATCAAGTGTGTGAGTAGGTTTTCAAGAGCTCTATCACTAGGTATAAATTGAAACCATGTATGGAGTTTGCCTCCACCAAATTCAGTAAACCAAAAGTCTACTTTCCATGCGCGTCCATAAATGTACTTTCGACCACATAGTTAATATGTGTACTTACTATGTCTGTGGCTCATTTGCGTACTCAGTTTTTAACTTTGTTCCGTTGTTCATGAAATTTGTACGTGGTTATCTAGTCCTCCTTAACACTTCTGTCTTCTAGTAACGTGTGGTTTTATTTCGTTAGTCTTTCCTCGTAACATATGCCCATCACATCTGGTACTTGTCTAATCGCATAACTTTGGACTTTCTTTGGCTTCATTTTCTATCGGACAATGCAACTAGTGCAAAGTCTTTCACCCAGCCTGATTTTGAAATGATTTCATCATTCAATAGAAACCATGAGTTTGGACTACTGTACTCAACGCCAGACATTATTGCTTTGCTCTTTCTTGACTTAAAATGTAGAGGACTATATATATATATATATATATATATATATATATATATATATATATATATATATATATATATATATATATATATATATATATATTATATATATATATGTCGTACCTAGTAGCCAGAACTCACTTCTCAGCCTACTATTCAAGGCCCGATTTGCCTAATAAGCCAAGTTTTCCTGAATTAATATATTTACTATAATTTTTTTCTTATGAAATGATAAAGCAACCCTTTTCTTTATGTATGAGGTCAATTTTTTTTTATTGGAGTTAAAATTAACGTAGATATATGACCGAACCTAACCAACCCTACCTAACCTAACCTAACCTATATTTATAGGTAAGGTTAGGTTAGGTAGCCAAAAAAAGCTAGGTTAGGTTAGGTTAGGTAGGTTAGGTAGACGAAAAAACATTAATTCATGAAAACTTGGCTTATTAGGCAAATCGGGCCTTGAATAGTAGGCTGAGAAGTGCGTTCTGGCTATTAGGTACGACATATATATATATATATATATATATATATATATATATATATATATATATATATATATATATATATATATATAGGGGTACCACCTCTGGTGCATATATAGGGACCCATAGCCTCTGATAAGAAAATAAAGTATTCAGAGAAGACCTTGTGGATCCTTACTGAACACTTTGATATTGTGATCACCCCTATTCTTTTTGTATATGTATGAATATATATCTCTCACTTTATTTGAATTAAAAATGCATTACAGAAAAAGGGTTACAACACTGGTTACATGCAAGGTACAAGGCTGTTTGTCACAGGTTACAGAGTTTTTCAAGTTCCTCAGATGGCGGGTGGGAACCATGGATACAGTGAACATTTACTCTCTGGATCGCCACACTGAGGCGCTGAAAGAGGAAACTGGCGGCTCTAGGGTCTCTAGTTGTTTTAATTAGCTTAGAACCCAGGTCCTTAAAAAAACTGGCAGCACTTCTACCCCAGGCACCAAGTGTCTGAGGCAATGGGGATAAAATTGTAGTGGTGATCAAGATCTCTGAAATTGGTGAGACTTAGCTGCTTCCCGGTGATTGGCAGCAACGTCTGGCTGTGCAACACTGAAGTCACTATAGGTGTTCGCTAAAGTTGAAACACAAGTGTAGTCCCACTCCAACTGTCTACTGTTCTTCCAGGGGTTCACCGTGACCCCATCTGGGCGACCGACAGGCTCATCAGAGTTGCGGGGAATTAGATAACGGGGCTCTCTCTTTGCTGGACAACCGACTGTGGTAAGGCTTCTCTTAATAATATATATATATATATATATATATATATATATATATATATATATATATATATATATATATATATATATATATATATATATATATATATATATATATATCCAGCTCATCCAGACCTCAAGACCTCATCCAGCTCTTCGAAGGTGAGGTGCGTGCCCAAGATACAGCAAGCATTTCCTTTCTGGATCTCAACACTGAGGCGCTGTAACAGGAAACTGGCCGCTCTTGAGCCTTTAGTTAGCCTTATGAGTTCCTGGCCCACCTCCTTTAGGAACTAGAGTGCACACTTACCCAAGGTGCCCAGGGTCTCAGAGCCTATTGGCAGGAACCTGCAACGCCGTTTTAGGCCCCCTGTACTTATTAGTTCTCTGGGTCTCCCTGAAGGTGGCCGCCCCGCCTCCCTCAGCTGTATTGAGGTAGATAGGTATCAGCTAGTGTAGACGCATCACGTGTAGTCCCATACGATCTGTTTACCATCCCTCCATGGCTGCAGAGTGACTCCATCTGGGCGTTTGTGGCTGTTGTCAGGTCTGCACAATTGAGGTTCCCTTTGACTGCTTCATGTCTGGCAAACTTTTCCCTGTGACTTACGACAGATGAGACCATGACTGCCGTATTGGTCTGCCGACGCATAGCCACAGATACACCGGTGTTCGGCGGAGATACGATAGGTCTGAAAACTAATTTCTCTCTGTTGCTTAGATAGTATGAACTTGAGCGCCATCACTTCAACTCCTGCCTGCTTCTCCAGCTCTAGAGCGGAGGCCAGATTCACGAAGCAGTTACGCAAGTACTTACGAACGTGTACATCTTTCCTCAATCTTTGATGGCTTTGGTTACATTTATTAAACAGTTTACAAGCATGAAAACTTCCCAATCAACTGTTGTTATTTTTATAAACAGCCTCCTGGTGCTTCGGAGCTCATTAACTGTTTAATAATTGTAAACAAAGCCGCTGAAGATTGAGAAAAGATGTACAGGCTCGTAAGTGCTTGCGTAACTGCTTCGTGAATCTGGGTCCTGGTCTCTTGTGAGGTCCAGTATTGAAGGCTTTATGAGAACCCAAAAACATGCAAACTGCTCACCTTGTACCATATTTCCTAATTTCAGTCAGAAAGTCATTCAAGTCTGTCAGGTTTGTGAGACAAGATTTGCCATCCCAGAAGTCGTCTTGGTGATGAGTTCTACAGTTTCTTGTCTCTAGATCTGATACTGATTTCTTCTTCGTGATCTTCTCAATCGCCATTCATGGCATATGCAAGTTAGAAGCATTGACCTTTAGCGTAGTGGTGCTTATCTGTCCCCCTTCTTGTATACTGCCATTTAGCCCGTCCTCCAAAAATGGGGAGGTAAATGTAACAGCCCCATAAGTGCAATTATGTACTATGTATGACAGTAAGGAAATGTACTTGTCACACTTATTATTAAACTGTACTGTCAATTCGCAGGATGGGTTGGGGCATTATAATGGCTTTCTTTCACCTTTCTGGTGGTTCTGTTGTTTCCAGTGACTAATACATGAAAAAAACAGCATTCAGCTCCACTCTGATGTTATTTTAGTTTCTCCATGTTACTTTACTTACTCAATTACTTTACTTACTTTCAACTTTGGTTTAGCTATTGGGTTATTCTTGTCATTATTTTGTTTATCTGTGATTAGTGAAACTATTGTTGGCTCTCTCCTGTCACGTTTGGATGAGGTAGTCCAGCCTGCCTCGCATGGGCTTTTCTCCGAGTTTTTATTTCCATAATATTCCTATTAGAAAATCTCTCATATGCCTGTAGTTTTCACTTCGGTATAATATAATAACCTTAGACCTCCTCCTGTAGCCCTTTCAGTGAGCATGTCAGCCCTTCTTCCATCAGATACTTCAGTGCCAATAATGCCATTGTAAACAATATAATGTTTACTTAGTAAACATTCCCCCGGAGGCTTCAAATTTTACTTCCCTTTAATTTTACTTTATTTTACTTTACTTTAATGTCTGACTCATTGAGACTCGTTCCGAGTGAACATCATTCAGAGTGAATATCATCAAGCCTAGATGGGGCTGTCTTTATTTATATTTTGGGGTCTTTATTTATATTTTGGGGTCTTTATTTATATTTTGATCCACTTACGTGAAGACTTAGAGTGTTTCCTGTTTCTACTTCAAATAGTTTAGCTCTCCATGTATCTCCACCCTTATGTGTTTTTTGGTTCTCCAAGTCTTTCTTGGTATAGTCGAAATCTCCCATTATTAATAGCCTGGATAACTTTCGTTGATACGAGTAAAGTTGTTCTTTCTATTATAGTAATGGTCGCCATGTTGTTTCTGTCTAGGTCTTTCATTTGTCATTGGTCATTCGTCAAGAGTAGTCTTTCACACTGTTATAATTATCTTTGATCCTCCCCTTGTCATGTTGTCTCCTCCCCCCCCTCCCACACACACACACACACACACACACACACACACACACACACACACACACACACACACACACACACACACACACACACACACACACACACACAGGCAGTGGAGGTGGAGGCAGACGCCATACACAGTTTCAAATGTAGATATGATAGAGTCCAGTAGGCTCAGGAACCTGTACACCAGTTGATTGAAAGTTGAGACCCGGGACCTAAGAGCCAGAGCTCAACACCCGCAAGCACAAATAGGTGAATACAAATAGGTGAGTACACACACACACACACACACACACACACACACACACACACACACACACACACACACACACACACACACACACACACACACACACACACACAGAGAGAGGCATACAGATACACGGATTTAGAGACACAAACATACAGACCAATTAGAGCGCCTATTCCGAACGTAACTACCACGCTGGGAGTCTATAAACATCACTTCGTAAATATTTAACTTGTGAAACAGTAAGCAACTTTACGAACCAAACTTTTCTCGTTACCTCGCTTTGTGATGCGCCGAGTTTTCAACATGTTTTGATGAAGTTCGCCTTGGCTGAGCCGACTTTTATGTAGAAAAGTCTGCTCCACGTTTCGACTTCTCTCTCTTTCCCTCGATTGATTTGTGGTGCGTTTTGTACTCGTGGTAAATGAAATTTTAATACTTCTTAAGTTTTGACAATTTGTTTTAATACTTCTTCAGTTCTAACACAATTTTATTAATTTTAATATTTCTTCAGTTTTAACACAATTTTTGAAATTTTATTATTTCTTCAGTTTTAACACAATTTTTGAAATTTTAATACATCTTCAGTTTTAACACAATTTTTGAAATTTTAATATTTCTTCAGTTTTAACACAATTTTTGAAATTTTATTATTTCTTCAGTTTTAACACAATTTTTGAAATTTTATTATTTCTTCAGTTTTAACACAATTTTTGAAATTTTATTATTTCTTCAGTTTTAACACAATTTTTGAAATTTTAAAATTTCTTCAGTTTTATATTTTTTTAATGTTAGTATTATTTTACTTTGAACACAAAAATACAATTAATTTTTTTATTATTATTACAAAAACAGGATTTTAATGTTTTATTAATTGCTAATTTTCACCTTTTCTAAAAATTCGGTGATTAGTTTTGCAATGAAAAGGACAAAACTCTGGTCTGGTTTTGACCAGAGACAGTCTATCTAAATCATTTAGATAGACTTTCCTGAGTGGTTTGAGTTCCTGATACGATATAATTCCATGTAGTTGAGTTACTAACTACATTAAGTCATTATAATAAAACTCATAATTAGCTCTCTCTCTCCATTGATTTAAATCAGCATTATTTGTTAAAGCTCTTTTGTGCTTAGCTCATATACCGCCATGAGTAATTAGGAGCTTAATGAAAATAAATAAAAAATTTCTCTAATTAGATCCTTTGGCATTTTTTTTTATAAATATATATTATTATTATTTGGATTTTATTTAATCAACCGAGCTACAAGTAATTATCATCATCAGAATCCTCCAACATTCAGACTCTGACTTCTCACCTTCCAACATTCAGACTCTGACTTCTCACCTTCCAACATTCAGACTCTGACTTCTCACCTTCCAACATTCAGACTCTGACTTCTCACCTTCCAACATTCAGACTCTGACTTCTCACCTTCCAACATTCAGACTCTGACTTCTCACCTTCCAACATTCAGACTCTGACTTCTCACCCTCCAACATTCAGACTTTGACTTCTCACCCTCCAACATTCAGACTCTGACTTCTCACCCCTCCAACATTCAGACTCTGACTTCCCACCCTCCAACATTCAGACTCTGACTTCTCACCCTCCAACATTCAGACTCTGACTTCTCACCTTCCAACATTCAAACTTTGACTTCTCACCCTCCAACATTCAGACTTTGACTTCTCACCCTCCAACATTCAGACTTTGACTTCTCACCCTCCAACATTCAGACTCTGACTTCTCACCCCTCCAAAATTCAGACTCTGACTTCTCACCCTCCAACATTCAGACTCTGACTTCTCACCTTCCAACATTCAGACTCTGACTTCCCACCCTCCAACATTCAGACTCTGACTTCTCACCCTCCAACATTCAGACTCTGACTTCCCACCCTCCAACATTCAGACTCTGACTTCTCACCCTCCAACATTCAGACTTTGACTTCTCACCCTCGAACATTCAGACTCTGACTTCTCACCCTCCAACATTCAGACTCTGACTTCTCACCCTCCAACATTCAGACTCTGACTTCTCACCCTCCAACATTCAGACTTTGACTTCTCACCCTCCAACATTCAGACTCTGACTTCTCACCCTCCAACATTCAGACTTTGACTTCTCACCCTCCAACATTCAGACTCTGACTTCTCACCTTCCAACATTCAGACTCTGACTTCTCACCCTCCAACATTCAGACTTTGACTTCTCACCCTCCAACATTCAGACTCTGACTTCTCACCCTCCAACATTCAGACTCTGACTTCTCACCCTCCAACATTCAGACTCTGACTTCTCACCCTTCAACATTCAGACTCTGACTTCTCACCTTCCAACATTCAGACTCTGACTTCTCACCCTCCAACATTCAGACTCTGACTTCTCACCCTTCCAACATTCAGACTCTGACTTCTCACCCTCCAACATTCAGACTCTGACTTCTCACCCTTCAACATTTAGACTCTGACTTCTCACCTTCCAACATTCAGACTCTGACTTCTCACTTCCAACATTCAGACTCTGACTTCTCACCTTCCAACATTCAGACTCTGACTTATCACCCTCCAACATTCAGACTCTGACTTCTCACCTTCCAACATTCAGACTCTGACTTCTCACCTTCCAACATTCAGACTCTGACTTCTCACCTTCCAACATTCAGACTCTGACTTCTCACCCTCCAACAATCAGACACTGACTTCTCACCCTCCAACATTCAGATTCTGACTTCTCACCCTCCAACATTCAGACACTGACTTCTCACCCTCCAACATTCAGACTCTGACTTCTCACCCTCCAACATTCAGACTCTGACTTCTCACCCTCCAACATTCAGACTCTGACTTCTCACCCTCCAACATTCAGACTCTGACTTCTCACCCTCCAACATTCAGACACTGACTTCTCACCCTCCAACATTCAGACTCTGACTTCTCACCCTTCAACATTCAGACTCTGACTTCCCACCCTCCAACATTCAGACTCTGACTTCCCACCCTCCAACATTCAGACTCTGACTTCTCACCCTCCAACATTCAGACTCTGACTTCTCACCCCTCCAACATTCAGACTCTGACTTCTCACCCTCCAACATTCAGACTCTGACTTCTCACCCTCCAACATTCAGACTCTGACTTCTCACCCTCCAACATTCAGACTCTGACTTCTCACCCTCCAACATTCAGACTCTGACTTCTCACCCTCCAACATTCAGACTCTGACTTCTCACCCTCCAACATTCAGACTCTGACTTCTCACCCTCCAACATTCAGACTCTGACTTCTCACCCTCCAACATTCAGACTCTGACTTCTCACCCTCCAACATTCAGACACTGACTTCTCACCCTCCAATATTCAGACTCTGACTTCTCACCCTTCAACATTCAGACTCTGACTTCCCACCCTCCAACATTCAGACTCTGACTTCCCACCCTCCAACATTCAGACTCTGACTTCTCACCCTCCAACATTCAGACACTGGCCTTCACCCTCTAACACTCAGAACCCAAAAAGAACAATTTTCCCTGCACTGAAACCAAACAAACTTTCCTCCACCACATAAAAACCCAAAGAGCAGTACCTCTACCACATTAAACCCAAAGAGCAGTACCTCTACCACATTAAACCCAAAGAGCAGTACCTCTACCACATTAAACCCAAAGAGCAGTACCTCTACCACATTAAACCCAAAGAGCAGTACCTCTACCACATTAAACCCAAAACACCCTCCTTCTGCCGTTCATAACCCGAACACTCTGCTCTACAGAGCCCAAAAACCCAAACCCATCACCCTTCCCCTGATCAGGACCCAAACCAACCACCCTCCATTGATCAGGACCCTACCCAAATACCTTTCATTGATCATGATCCATCCAACTACCCTCCATTAATCAGGACCCTACCTATCCATCCCCCATTGATCAGGACCATACCTAACCACCCACCATTGATCAGGACCCTACCTAACTACCCTCCATTGATCAGGACCCTACCTATCCATCCCCCATTGATCAGGACCATACCTAACCACCCACCATTGATCAGGACCCTACCTAACCACCCACCATTGATCAAAACCCTACCTAACCACCCACCACTGATCAGGACACCTACCTAACCACCCCATTGATCAGAACCCTACTTAACTACCCTCCATTAATCAGGACCCAAATTAACCTATAAATCCTCTATATAACCCACGAGGAGAATTTAATTTCTATAGACAAATAAAGAGCTATTAAAATAATAAACAATAGCAATGTTTCTGTATTTATGAAACTCCGGGATTAAAACATTGGGTTAAACCATCACACAAACTGTAGATCTTAAAGTAAATGTTGTAAATCGAACAAGCAATTCGACTTGTGTTTTCCGCGCTGGAGTCACCGGTGGCTGCCTCCAATGGTCGGCTTGAAGCAAAGGCACTTTGTAGTCGTTGTCGCTAACTTTGGCTAAAAAGGCTTGAATCGTTTTTATTGTTAAATGTTTTATTTTGTCTTCTAGTTAAGTGTATCATCTTAGGTTTCCAATTCCCTGTTCTCGGGAGTACTCCGCTTCCCGCTCTACTCTCTCTCTCTCTCTCTCTCTCCCACATTTCTCTCTCCTTCTCACCTCTCCCACCCTCTCCAGCTTTATCCTCTCTCTCTCCTTTCATATATACCCCCAGCATTCATCTTCCTCTCCTCTCTCTCTCTCTCTCTCTCTCTCTCTCTCTCTCTCTCTCTCTCTCTCTCTCTCTCTCTCTCTCTCTCTCTCTCTCTCTCTCTCTCTCTCTCTCTCTCTCTCTCCCTCTCTCCTCTCTCTCCCTCTCTCCTCTCTCTCTCTCTTTCTCTCTGTCCATCTTGGGCTGGACGGTAGTGCGACGTTCTCGCTTCATGCAGGTCGCCGTTCAATCCCCGACCGTCAAAGTGGTTGGGCACCATTCATTCCCCCGCCCCAGCCCATCCCAAATCTTTTTTCTGATCCCTTCCAAGTGCTATATAGTCATAATAGCTTGGCGCTTTCTCCTGATAATACCTTTTTCCTACCCCCCCTTCCCCCCCCCCCCTCTCTCGTCCTGCCACTATTGCAGAAAAGTATAATGTAAACCTAATAAATTTACATCTGCGTTAGTGCAGCTACCCTAGACTATATGAAGTGGAGTACAGTGTGTCAAAAAAGCTAACTAGGTGATGCTCAAAAATCCCCATCACACAGGATGGTTAGTCATACAGAGGCATGTGATAGGCAGTCTGCACTGGCAGACTCCGGGTGCATTTTGAGGACATCATCAACACAAGAGTTAATAAGGTAGCAGTGGTAATACAAGTCCCCATCTCGCAGGATGGTTAGTCATACAGGGCCATGTGTTTAATAGCCTGCACTGGCAAATTTTGGGTATACTGTGAGGATATCTTCAAGAATACGAGAGTGAATAAAGTAATTGCAAAGCTCCAGGTACCTCATGCCAACTGGTCTGAAAGGTCTAATAACTGGGCATTCAGTGATGTAGTGCGGGAGATCGTGCCGTAGTTCCTGCTCACAGAGTTTGCAACTGGAGTGCTCAGGATTGGGAGACCCGTCACCTGCAGCCACCTGCCACAGGTAACGGTAACCCAACCTGATCCTTGCAACCACTGTGTCGCAGTCTAGTGGACGTTTTGTGCTGCCCATAGATGTAGGTTTCAGATCTGAATAAATCATAGCTTTTTATACTAGTACTTTCAGGTCGTTGGGAGTCAGTAAGTTCTTTCCTATCAGATCTGAATGTTTGGACCAATACAGTTTTGACAGCAGAGATGGGGATACCTAGATCTAATTCAACTTCAAACTTGTTACACGCTAATTTGGCTGCAATGTCTGTCTCATTATGATGGGTTATATTTATGTGTGAAGGTATCCATACAAAGGAGATTCGAGACCCTTTACTCTGTGCATCAATTAGGTCATTTATAATTGGGAGTATGAGGTTCTTGCTGTCGATCTTCCAAGAGAAGTTTTCGATCTTAGAAGTACGTGGATTAAGTTTCAAAACTCTACGGAAAGTGTACACCCGATTTTACTTCAAACGTCATAATAAATCGCAGGTGGGGATGGGTATCCATTGATGCCAATATTTCTTTGAGCACATGGCACTTCAGGCGACTCAGACCGGCCTGAGACACTCACTTACACCCATGTTTCGTATGTGAATGTTGAGTGAGTCAAACCGAAAGCCTCTGGCCTCCCAACTGTGGACAGAGACAGAACAAAATATATATTTTATTGATGAAGATTATTCAAAACAGTATCCCAAAAATACACAGATTAAATGAACCTATACACAAGCGGGAAATAGTCGAAATAGTTGGGAGTAGTCTGCACTGGTTTATTATCCTTCGGGAAAGTATAATAGGTAAAAGACCACACAGCATACCACATAAATATCTATCACAATCCTAACTGCAAAACTAACCTTTATACCCAACGAAACACTGACTAAAGCAGCTTGGGCCGTTATCTGGACGCCAAAGTGGCATCCCAAACACTGAACC
>NC_091165.1:19614340-19627466 GCF_040958095.1 Procambarus clarkii
AGTTAACAGGTGCATCAGGGTGAAATAAATTCTGCCTGTCAGTTTCCGCTGGCGGCCGGGATCGAACCCGGACCCTGAGATTACGAGTCCCAAGCGCTGTCCATTCAGACACGGCCTCTGTGTGTGTGTGTGTGTGTGTGTGTGTGTGTGTGTGTGTGTGTGTGTGTGTGTGTGTATGTGTGTGTGTGTGTGTGTGTGTGTGTGTGTGTGTGTGTGTGTGTGTGTGTGTGTGTGTGTGTGTGTGTGTGTGTGTGTGTTCACCTAGTTTTATCCACCTAGTTGTGCTTGCAGGGGTTGAGCTCTGCTCTTTCGGCCCACCTCTCAACTTTTAATCAATCAACTGTTATTAACTACTGACTGATTCCACCCCCCCCCCCCCCACACACACAACCAGGAAGCAGCCCGAAACAGCTGTCAAACTCCCAGGTACTTATTTTCTGCTAGGTAACAGGGGCATCAGGATGAATAGAGTTTGCCTCCACAACCTGCTCCTTAAGTGCATTCCATTTTTCCACTACTCTCACGCTAAAAGAAAACTTCTTAACATCTCTGTGACTCATCTGACTTTCCAGTTTCCACCCATGTCCCCTCGTTCTGTTACTATTCCATGTGAACTTTTCGTCTATGTGCACTCTGTCAATCCTCCTGAGTATTTTATACGTTCCTACCATATCCCCCCTCTCCCTTCTTTTTTCTAGTGTCGTAAGGCTCAGTTCCTTCAGGCGCTCTTCATACCCCATCCATCGTAACGCTGGAACGAGTCTCGTTGCAAACTTCTGAAGCTTTTCCAGTTTCCTTATGTGCTTCTTCAGGTGGGGACTCCATGATGAGGCGGCATACTCTAAGACTGGCCTCACGTAGGTAGTGTAAAGCGCCCTAAATGTCTCCTTACTGAGGTTTCTGAATGATGTTCTAACTTTTGCCAGTGTAGAGTATGCTGCTGTCGTTATCCTATTTATATGTGCCTCAGAAGGTAGATTAGGTGTTACGTCGACGCCCAGGTCTCTTTCTCGCGTCGTCAGAGGTAGGCAGTTCCCCTTCATTGTGTACTGTCCCTTTGATCTCATATCACCTAGTCCCATTTCTATAACTTTACATTTGCTCGTGTTGAACTCCAGTAGTCATTTCTCTGATCATCTCTGCAATCTGTTCAAGTCCTCTTGGAGGATCCTACAATCCTCATCTGTCACAACTCTTCTCATCAACTTTACATCAACCGCGAACATCGACATGTAGAATTCTACTCCTGTAAACATGTCGTTAACGAATATTATAAATAGAATTGGTCCCAGCACCGTTCCTTAAGGTACTCCACTCGTTATTGTTCGCCAGTTCGCCTTCTCGCCCCTTACCGTAACTCTCTGGCTCTTTCTTGTTAGGTAGTTCCTTACCCATGCTAGGGCCTTTCCGCTCACCCCCGCCTGCCTCCCAAGTTTGAATAGCATTCTCATGTGCGGTACTGTTTCAAAGGCTTTTTGGCAGTCCAGAAATATGCAGTCTGCCCATCTTTCTCTTTCCTGCCGTTATTTCCTGCCTCGTTATTTTATCATAGAATTCCAAATGGTTTGTTAGGCAAGATTTCCGTTTCCTGAACCTATGTTGATGTTTGTTTACAAACCTAACGTTCTCTACATGCGCAACCAGTCTTAGCCTAATTATTCTTTCAAGTGTTTTACAGGGGATGCGTGTCAGTGATACAGGTCTATAGTTAAGTGTCTCCTCCCTATCACCTTTCTTAAAAATCGGTGCAACATTGGTCCTCTTCCAGCAATTGGGCAATTCTCAATTACTGGAAGATGGCAAATGTTGTACCGATTTTCAAGAAAGGTAATAGGGAGGAGGCACTTAACTATAGACCTATATCACTGACAAGTATCCCCAGTAAAATGAAATGAGTCATGTCGATGTTTTTAGACGATGCAAAGCTAATGAGAAGAGTGTTGACAGATGAGGATTGCAAGATTCTCTAAGACGACTTAAACAAGCTGCAGAATTGGTTCGAGAAATGGTGTAAGGTGATGGAAATGAGAACAGACGTCTGAAGATCATGGGGACAGTACACGATGAGCGGGAACTACCTTCCTATAACGACTAGAGAAAGAGACCAGGGGCCAGATTCACGAAAGCACTTACGCAAACACTTACGAACCTGTACATCTGTTCTCAATCTTTGGCGGCTTTGTTTACAATTATTAAACAGTTAATGAGCTCCGAAGCACCAGGAGGCTGTTTATAACAATAACAACAGCTGATTGGAAAGTTTTCATGCTTGTAAACTGTTTAATAAATGTAACCAAAGCCGTCAAAGATTGAGAAAAGATGTACACGGTCGTAAGTGCTTGCGTAAGTGCTTTCGTGAATCTGGCCCCTGGGCGTGGACTTAACTCCGAAGGTTCATATAAACTGGATACCATCAGCAGCGTACTCTACCCTAGCAAAACTCTGGACACCATTCAGGACCCTAAATAAGGGAGCACTTAGATCGCTGTACATGGCCTTCGTGAGACTAGTTTTGGAGGCTCCATCATGGAACCACCACCTAAAGAGACATATAAGGAATCTTGTGAAGGTTCAGAAGTTCACACACAGCCCCGTGCCTCTGCCAGGTAAGTCAACTAAGGGCTCACCAAAGTGCTTTGTGCTACTTGGAACTGTTTGTTCCAAGTAGCACAAACAACTAGACATGAGGTATTAAGAGAGACTGAAGGAACCAAACGTGACGACACTAGAAAAAGAGAGAGAGAGAGGGGGGGCACATGACAGAGATATATAAAATACTTAGGGGGGATTGCCAGAGTGGAAAATTGGAAATGTTTACAATGAACACCAATAGCACAAAAGTACATGGATAAAAAGCTTGAGACTCAGAGGAGTCATAGAGATGTTAGATTGCTTTTTGTAACGCAAGACTAGTCTGGGAAGGGTTCAAACTAAATGAACAGGTTGTAGAAACAAATTCCCTTCACAATTTTAAAAGTATATACGATACGAAAATAGGTAAAAAATCATTGCTTTTGACAACCGGCGGATGAAGAAACGGGGTCCAAGAGCTAACGCTCGATTCTGCTGGCGCAAATAGGTGAGTACAGACACATCCCCAGGATACAGCTAACAACAGTGGTCTAACTCTCGGTTACTTATTTATTACTAGGTGAACAGAGGCATAAGAGTGAAAGAAACTCTCCCTAATTACTTCTGTAACGGTATGTAATCTAACCCAAACCTCTGAACCTTTTTTTTACCATACATACCTCTACTGCGATGTACCATTTAATTAACGAGATTAACCAGGAGGTGACTCTGCTTCACTCAAGATTAACTTCTCAAGATCAAGATTAACCTTAACTTCCTCCTCTGAAAATAACGTAAATAATTATAGTCTAAAAACCAATTCAAATTCATTATTAACAAATCTACTAAAATGGAAACACTTACCTCGCCAATGACCATTAAAGACCTATATCATCTCTTCGTCTCTGCCCGAAACGCTTTGCGTAATAGTGGCTTTAGGCACTGTATGTACTAGCTCTATCTATAAATCTATAAATTTGTGTAAAATCTCTTGTATGTATGTACCTTACCTGAATAAACATTGATTTTATTTATTTATTTTATATACAGCATTTCGGAGACAGTAAACTACCACTTGACACCAGATGAAAAAAATACAAAATCGTGTTCGGTAAGCCTAAGATAAGAGGTTGAAAACGAAGAGGGAAAACGAAAAACGAAAAATTAACACTCCTCCTTAACGAGTGGCTTCTACACACACAGTGTTCAAGTGCAGTGGAGCTGGACTGACTCTCTCTCTTCTCAACTACCAACTTCCCCTTTTGGGTCAGGTGACAAACAATCCCTCCCTCCCTCCCTCCCTAGCAAAAAAATACATTTGTTTGGAAGAGGAATCACAATATCAAGCTTCCCTCTTTGCTCTCACTCTCTCTGTCATTCTCGTTCACTTCTCCCCTCTCTCTCTCTCTCTCTCTCTCTCTCTCTCTCTCTCTCTCTCTCTCTCTCTCTCTCTCTCTCTCTCTCTCTCTCTCTCTCTCTCTCTCTCTCTCTCTCTCTTTCTCTTTCCCGAATTTCTTGCACCTTCCAACCAAGGAGACGTTTGGAGACACAAGTGGGAGGGGAAAAGTCTGACCTTCTTAGCACAAAACATTATTTTGGAGAAGATCAAACTACAGAATGTTTGGAGTTCCTGACGTGACTCAAATGAGCATTATTTATGAACAAATCCACAAAGGCCGTGACGAGGATTCGAACCTGCGTCCGGGAGCATCCCAGACACTGCCTTAAATCGACTGAGCTACGACAGTGTTAAAAGGGTTGAAACCGAAGTTCTACTGAACTTACTGGATCCCGTAGCCTTTCCGAGGCACAAACCAGGCTTTTACACAACCCCCCTCCCCCCCCGTGCACCCGAGCTATGTCAATAGGCCTTTCTCCCTCTTCGCCCTTACATCATCACACACACAGGTCACACTAACGTGATGCATCACGTTAGTGTGATCTCTGTGTGTGAGCATTATTTATGTTAGCAAGTTGACCTCTTACTTCCTGATCATCAAGTCTCTCATTAAACCAGTTCAACTCAAGTACTGGAAAGGACAAGATGAACGGGCAATAGAATATTCACCAGTATATTAGGGACTCCAATTATCCCCTCAAATACTTTTTTCTGCTAATACTATCCACAGGGACGATAGAAAGAACTTTTTTCAGTGTCAGAGTAGTTAACAGATGGGAATACATTAGACAGTGATGTGGTGGAGGCTGACTCCATACACAGTTTCAAATGTAGATATGATAGAACCCAATAGGCTCAAAAATCTGTACACCAGTTGATTGACAGTTGAGAGGCGGGACCAAAGAGCCAGAGCTCAACCCACTGCAAGCACAATTAGGTGAATACAGACGTCGTCTTATTGAATTGGCTCTCATACACAGCACCAACTACACGAGCTTCAGTCCTGGCTTTGTTGCTGTGGGCTCTTGACTTTCTCAGTATATAGTTACATGATTTGGTTTCAAGCTTGATCTGGCTTATCTGTCCCTCTATGCACTCATGTGTCTGTTGTTCTGTGTTCTCCTGTGTCTGTTGTTCTGTGTTCTCCTGTGTCTGTTATTCTTCTGTGTCTGTTGTCCTCCTGTGTCTGTTGTTCTCCTGTGTCTGTTGTTCTGTGCTCTCCTGTGTCTGTTGTTCTCCTGTGTCTGTTATTCTGTGCTCTCCTGTGTCTGTTGTTCTCCTGTGTCTGTTATTCTGTGCTCTCCTGTGTCTGTTGTTCTGTGCTCTCCTGTGTCAGTTGTTCTGTGTTCTCCTGTGTCTGTTGTTCTGTGTTCTCCTGTGTCTGTTGTTCTGTGTTCTCCTGTGTCTGTTGTTCTATGCTCCTTGTGTCTCTGAGTTAGTTTTGTGTGTCTTACTTATCCTTTAACTTTGTTTCCTTTTTGGTGATTTTTCTCGTCTCTTTCTATGCTTAATGTGTTATTATTCCTTGACGTGCCTTCACCTCAGGTTTCAAGCTTTATGTTATCTACTTACACCACACTCCACTCAGGTCCCCTCACGTCTCACCTCATCAATCATCTCGTCATATATATTACCTCACTTCACCTCACTTCACCTCATAGTACATTGTCTACGCATACTTCACTTCACCTCACTTCACCTCATAGTACATTGTCTACGCATACTTCACTTCACCTCACTTCACCTCACCTCATAGTACATTGTCTACGCATACTTCACTTCACCTCACTTCACCTCACCTCATAGTACATTGTCTACGCATACTTCACTTCACCTCATAGTACATTGTCTACGCATACTTCACTTCACCTCACTTCACCTCATAGTACATTGTCTACGCATACTTCACCTCACCTCTCGCCTCACATTTCATCTTTGTCACTTTAAATCCTCACACTTCCCCTCATATCACCTCACAAAACCTTATATCCTCTCCTGCCCTATAATGATTTCCTCGCCCTATTTCGCCAGGGTAAATAGTTATTTATATTCAACTAGGTTATTATGGCTTGTAAACTGCAGATATAACAAGAAACGAAATGGTTAGAACTCGTTAGCACAACCTACTGTAGGCCAGGCTCCAAGAGCTGAAGCTCGGTCCTGTAATCTCTGGTAAAAACAATTAGGTTGGAACTCAAGCACAACTAAACAAGATTTACAACCAACCACGAAAAGCAGAATGGAATCGGTACTGAAGATATCTTTTCAACCCTTTTTTTTTATATATCAGAGGGAGATATTTCTAGTTGGTTTATAAATCGTTAAACCGTGGACTGTGATTGGCTGTGAGGTAGGAGGGGTCGGGTGCCTTTAAAGACTATTGGCTGTAAGGATGTTAGACACAGCGTGTAACTAATGCTGATTGGCCAACTGTTCTGCTAATTGGACTGTTTCATGCCTGTGCAACACATTCGACTCAGGGTACAAGAGAATGTTTGAGGGTGTGTGAATGTGTGTGTGTGTGTGTGTGTGTGTGTGTGTGTGTGTGTGTGTGTGTGTGTGTGTGTGTGTGTGTGTGTGTGTGTGTGTGTGTGTGTGTGTACTCACATAATTGTGCTTGCGGGGGTTGAGCTTTGGCTCTTTGGTCCCGCCTCTCAACTGTCTGTCAACTGGTGTACAGATTCCTGAGCCTACTGGGCTCTATCATATCTACATTTGAAACTGTGTGTGGAGTCAGCCTCCACCACATCACTGCCTAATGCATTCCATCTGTTAACTACTCTGACACTGAAAAAGTTCCTTCTTACGTCCCTGTGGCTCATGTGGGTACTCAGTTTCCACCTGTGTCCCCTTGTTCGCGTCCCGCCAGTGTTGAATAGTTTATCCTTGCTTACCCGGTCGATTCCCCTGAGGATTTTGTAGGTTGTGATCATGTCCCCCCTTACTCTTCTGTCTTCCAGTGCCGTAAGGTGCATTTCCCGCAGCCTTTCCTCGTAACTCATGCCTCTTAGTTCTGGGTCTAGTCTAGTGACATACCTCTAAACTTTTTCAAGCTTCGTCTTGTGCTTGACAAGGTACGGGCTCCATGCTGGGGCCGCATACTCCAGGATTGGTCTTACATATGTGGTGTACAAGATTCTGAATGATTCCGTACACAAGTTTCTGTACGCTGTTCTGATGTTAGCCAGCCTCGCATATGCCGCAGACGTTATTTTTTTTATGTGGGCTTCAGGAGACAGGTTTGGTGTGATATCAACTCCTAGATCTTTCTCTCTGTCCGTTTCATTAAGTACTTCATCTCCTATTCTGTATCCTGTATCTGGCCTCCTGTTTCCACTGCCTAGTTTCATTACTTTGCATTTACTCGGGTTGAACTTCAACAGCCATTTGTTGGACCATTCACTCAGTCTGTCTAGGTCATCTTGTAGCCTCCTACTCTCATTCTCACTTTCAATCCTCCTCATAATTTTTGCATCATCGGCAAACATTGAGAGAAACGATTCTATGCCCTCTGGGAGATCATTTACATATATATCAGAAACAGTATAAGTCCAAGAACTGACCCCTGCGGGACTCCACTCGTAACGTCTCGCCAATCTGAGACCTCACCCCTCACACTGACTCGTTGCCTTCTGTTGCTTAGGTACACCTTTATCCAACGGAGTACCTTCCCTTTCACTCCAGCCTGCATCTCCAGCTTTTTCACTAGCCTCTTGTTTGGTACTGTATCAAAGACTTTCTGACAATCCAAAAATATGCAGTCTGCCCACCCTTCTCTTTCTTGCCTTATTTTTGTTGCCTGGTCGTAGAATTCAAGTAACCCTGTGAGGCAGGACCTGCCATCCCTGAAACCATGTTGATGCTGTGTTACAAAGTTCTTTCGCTCCAGATGCTCCACTAGCTTTCTTCGCACAATCTTCTCCATCAGCTTGCATGGTATGCAGGTTAGGGACACAGGCCGGTAGTTCAGTGCCTCCTGTCTATCCCCTTTCTTGTATATCAGGACTATGTTACCTGCTTTCCAAATTTCTGGCAGTTCCCCTGTTGCCAGTGATTTGTTATACACTTTGGAGAGTGGTAGGCACAGTTCTTCTGCTCCTTCCTTTAGTATCAAAGGGGAGATTCCATCTGGGCCTATAGCCTTTGTCACATCCAACTCTAGTAAACACTTCCTTACTTCCCCGCTGGTTCTCTCAGCTCTTGAAGTGGTTCCTGGTTAGCTATTCCCTCTCTTATCTCTGGAATTTCTCCTTGCTCTAAGGTGAAGACCTCCTGGAAGTTCTTATTCAGTTCTTCACACACTTTCTTTTCGTTTGTAGTGAATCCTTCTGCCCCTATCTTTAATTTCATAACCTGTTCCTTTATTGTTATTTTTCTCCTGATGTGGCTGTGCAACAATTTAGGCTGAGTCTTTGCCTTGCTTGCGATGTCATTTTCGTATTCTCTTTCTGCCTCTCTTCTCATCCTGACATATTCATTCCTGGCATTCTGGTATCTTTCTCTGCTCTCCAGTGTCCTGTTATTCCTATAGTTTCTCCGTGCCCTTTTACTTTGCTGCTTAGCTAGCCTACATCTCTGATTAAACCATGGATTTCTCATCTTCATTTCACTGTTTTCCATTTGGACTGGGACAAACTTGTTTGCTGCGTCCTTGCACTTCTGCGTGATGTAGTCCATCATATCTTGGGCCGTCTTTCCCCTGAGCTCTGTTTCTCATGCTATATCTGTTAGGAATTTTATTATCTCCTCATAGTTTCCCTTTCGGTATGCTAACCTTTTGGTTTCGGTATCCCTCCTCGTGTTCAATAACCCTTCTTTAATCAGGTACTCAAACACCAGTACACTGTGGTCGCTCATTCCTACTGGGGCCTCAAAACCAATTTCTCTTATGTCGGAGTCGTTCAGAGTGAAGACTAGGTCGAGTCTCGCTGGTTCGTCATTTCCTCTCATCCTTGTGAGTTCTCTGACATGCTGGGTTAAAAAGTTTCTAGTCACCACCTCCAATAGTCTGGCTCTCCACGTATCCTCGCTTCCATGCGGTTCCTTGTTCTCCCAGTCAATCCTTCCATGATTGATGTCCCCCATGATGAGCAGGTGAGATCTATTTTTACAGGCAGCAGAGACTACCCTGTGTGTGTGTGTGTGTGTGTGTGTGTGTGTGTGTGTGTGTGTGTGTGTGTGTGTGTGTGTGTGTGTGTGTAGGTCGTGTGTGTGCTGTACTATTGCCTCTCCCCCACCACTCCCTCACTTGCCCCTCGCCACACGGGGTCTTCCTCCCTCTCAGCTCACTGCTTCAGTATTCTCCTCTACCTGGTAGCATTATGGCAACGCTTCACGCAGGTTTACCTTCTAGAGTGTCTTATGGTTGGAACATGGCGAGCATTGTTGTGTCTGCTGCCGTGCCCCGAGGGGTGGGAGGGTGTCACTCACACTCTTGTCTTTTACTCTCTGTCTCTCTCTTTTTTACTCTCTGTCTATATCTGTCTTTTGCTCTCTCTCTCTCTCTCTCTCTCTCTCTCTCTCTCTCTCTCTCTCTCTCTCTCTCTCTCTCTCTCTCTCTCTCTCTCTCCCTCTTTTACTTACTATCTCCGTCTCTTTTACTCTCTGTCTTTTTTCTCTGTCTCTGTGAGGGAGAGGGCAGGATATGACACTGTGAGGGAGAAAGGGTAGAGGGGGAACAGTATGTAGGGAAAAAAAAGGCCTACAAGCTAGCTAAATATATATATATATATATATATATATATATATATATATATATATATATATATATATATATATATATATATATATTCGACATTCGCGTGAATTATATATAATATATATATATATATATATATATATATATATATAGAACATGTTTAATATACTTATTCCTACTGGCACCACTGTTTCCACTCACTAACTCAAACTAACACCTTCACTACCCTACCTTACCCGCACCCCATCACTCCCCACCACCACCGACAACTCCCGACATTATACACGGCCCCGGTGACCCTCTTCTGCAATGGTAATGCCATTGGCACGAGGGGCCGGTAGAGTACAGAGGCTGATCCAGCATCTTATGCCTACCTCCACCCTCTATCTCCCTGAGGTGGAGGGCGACCCGCACCTCACTCCTACCCTTCTTCCTCCTTGAGACAGTGGGTGGGGGTGGTTGAAGCAGCAACCAGTCAACACCTCTTCAATCCCCCTCTCTTTCATTCCCCCTCTTCTTCCCTCTATGCTCAGCCACTTTCCCGTCAGGAATGAATTTCACGAAGCCTTTTAGAATTCAAATGTAATTCACGCGAATGTCCTCACCCGGAGAGGAACACTATACTTAGCATGTGGTGCGCCTGTGTGTTCTTCCTGAACGCGAGAGAGAACATTTTTGTTCTAGATTATAGCAGATTTGAGCATACATACAGGTTCGCTAATTCAGCCCTCAACCTGTACGCAGACCAAGTCCATTCCATCCAGCGGTCGACCCCAAAGACGCATTCATCAGTTTTAACACGCTGTTCAATCAAAACAGGAATTTTCTCATATATAAATTTACATTATTATATTAACATACTGTGCATATTTAGCCATTGAGTAGGTTAGGTGTTTAGGTTCTGTTGGCGATTATTTGTATTTGTTGATGACCAGACCACACACTAGAAATTGAAGAGACGACGACGTTTCGGTCCGTCCTGGACCATTCTCAAGTCGATTGTCGATTGACAATCGACTTGAGAATGGTCCAGGACGGACCGAAACGTCGTCGTCTCTTCAATTTCTAGTGTGTGGTCTGGTCATCATGCTTCAGCCACGTTATTGTGACTCATCGCTTGTATTTGTTGTACGTGGGTGAAGTATTTACAGCAACCCGTCCTCGACTCACAACCCGAACGACTCACATTCCATCCAGCGGTCGACCCCTAAGACGTGTACATAATTTTGTACATGCTGTTCATTCAAAACGGGAATTTTCTCAAATATAAATTATTAGTGTAATATATTAGCATATTGTGTACATATAGACATATATGTACACAATATATGTTAGATTAGTTGTATTTGTAGTACGTGGGTGAAGCATTTATGGCGTTGTAGTTCGAACATAATTCGTCAGTGAAGCACTTGTTCCGGATGTGTTCGGACGTCAATAGTTGTGAGTCGTGTGTAAACCGTTTTTCATTTATAAACAGGGGGTTTGGCGGGGGCATGGAATGGTCTTTGGGTATTTGTTTAGAGTATGGGCTGGAGGCTCAACCCGTCCTCGACTCAAGTCCATTACATCCAGCGGTCAACCCCACAGACGCATTCATAAATTTTAACATGCTGTTCATTCAAAACGGGAAATTTCTCAAGTATAAATTAATATTATAATATCTTACCATATTGTGTATATATAGGCATAGGATAGGTTAGGTTAGGTGTTTAGGTTCTGTTGGCGATTATTTGTATTTGTAGTACGTGGGTGAAGCATTTATAGCGTTGTGGTTCGAACAAAATTCGTCAGTGAAGCACTTGTTCCGGATATGTTCGAACGTCAGCAGTTGTAAGTCGTGTGTAAACAGCCCGTCCTCCAAACAAAGATCCAAAAGTGATTCCATGCACCCGCCAAACCCCCTGTTTATGAATGAAAAGCGGTTTACACACGACTCACAACTGCTGACGTTCGAACATATCCGGAACAAGTGCTTCACTGACGGATTTTGTTCGAACCACAACGCTGTAAATGCTTCACCCACGTACTACAAATACAAATAATCGCCAACAGAACCTAAACACCTGACCTAACCTAACCTATGCCTATTTATACACAATATGATAATATATTATAATATTAATTTATACTTGAGAAAATTCCCGTTTTGAATGTTAAATGTTAAAATTTATGAATTTGTCTGTGGGGTTGACCGCTGGATGTAATGGACTTGAGTCGAGGATGGGTTGGTGTAAACCGCTTTTCATTCATTAACAGGGGGTTTGGCGGGTGCATGGAATCACTTTTGGATCTTTGTTTGGAGGACGGGCTGGGAGGCTAGGCTGTGATGAATCCCCTCCTGGCTCGGGTCCGGTTCACGAGTGTGTTGTTTCATTCGAAACTCCAAAGCATGACCTCAACCCTGTGCCTCGGCGGCTCAGATCATTAAGGCGGTACCTAAGGTGGAAGAAGGTTGTGTCGTGGTTGATGCCAGGGGAAACGTTCCCTCCCACTAACCACGACAAAGTCGCCAGCAGCTCCCTCCGTTGCAGGATAAGAGTAGCAGGTGTTCCGTCGCAGGGACTAATAGTAACTAGATGTTGCAACTGTTATTTGTCTACCTATGTCATAGAAGTCAAGCGAGAAACTAGGGGCAGGAAACGGCCGTTATGTCCCTAAACGGTGATTCGGGAAAATTTATGGAGTTTTTACAGAAATAAACCAGTCGAAGGCCAATCCTTCAGTGATGTGTCAACATTGTATACCTGTCGGCATTGTCGTATATCTTTCGTCCAGTGTTTATTGTCGTGTGTTAAGTGTTTACTCCGTCGTGGAAGGTTTGTGAATCAGAGATTATATGTTCGGCTGTGACCTCGACCTCGATACAAGGTGAGCAACTTATCGATTCTCAGGTGCCAACTCACCTGTGCTTCATATATATATATATCTATATATATATATATATATATATATATATATATATATATATATATATATAATATATAAAATATAGATTAAAATTTGGTGTATATGTCTTGAGGTGATTATAATATGTATAGTGTGCGCGTATGGAAGTGTATAGATGAACCTCTCTGAGTATTATGTATGGATTATTATATATATATATATATATATATATATATATATATATATATATATATATGCGAACAAGCCTGACTGGTCCCCAGGACATATGCAACTGAAAACTCACACCCCAGAAGTGACTCGAACCCATACTCCCAGAAGCAACGCAACTGGTATGTACAAGACGCCTTAATCCACTTGACCATCACGACCGGACATAATGAGTCCGGACATATGTCGTACCTAGTAACCAGAACGCACTTCTCGGCCTACTATGCAAGGCCCGATTTGCCTAATAAGCCAAGTTTTCCTGAATTAATATATCTTCTCTAATTTTTTTCTTATGAAATGAAAAAGCTACCCATTTCATTATGTATGAGGTCAATTTTTTTTTT
>NC_091165.1:19627966-19664866 GCF_040958095.1 Procambarus clarkii
TATATATATATAATATATATATATATATATATATATATATATATATATATATATATATATATATATATATATATATATATATATATATATATATATATATATTATATAAAACCTGAAATCACATAAGTTCACTTGCCTGTGGAAAGGTTCCGCAGGCACCTGTATGGGAATTAGTGGTGCTCTGGGAATGGAGACGTTCGGCTTGCCTGCCATCTGACATGTATGACACTGTTTTACGTACTGTTTGACGTTATTTACCATACCTGGCCAGTAGTAGTCTTGACGAATCCCATGGTAAGTCTTGTTGAAGCCGTAGTGGGAGAATGCTCCGTGGGCCAGGTGTAGAATAGTGGGCCGCAGGCTGGTGGGAATCACAAGTTGTTCGATGTTGGCCCAATCGTCGTCCTCCTTCAGTTTACTGGGTCTATATCTGCGGTAGAGCAAGTCGTTCTCTAGGAAGAACCCAGGAATACTGTCGGGTTGAGTCTCAGCCTGGAAAAACAATGGTGTTAAAGTAAGATCTTCCCTCTGCAACTTACGGAACTCCAACTTGGTCAGATGCGGGGGTAGTTTCTGAGGGTCTTGAGGGACAGCGGTAGCAGTAGAGTCAGCTGGCTGTGGACGTGCGGCTTGTGCACGGGTGGTCACGAGAAACGGAGGAGAAACTTCATCACTCTCTTGAACCTCTGCTGGAACATACTCAAGAATAGGGTTTATTGGCACAGAGTTACACACCTGGGGTTTGTCCATGACGATCAGGTTGGTCGGTTGCAGGTCTTCTGCCAAGTCGTTGCCTAGAAGAAGTTGCACTCCAGGCATGGGAAAAGGCTTTTCCCTGACGGCGACTTGGACTTCCCCGTTCACGTAGGGACAATCCAGGTGGACTCTGGCGAGAGGGTATGGAGTGGTAGCAGTGAGGTCAGTGATGAAGACGGTTTCTCCGGTGTAGACGATGTTGGGCACAGCCGACTTCAAGATGATCGATTGTAGAGCCGCTGTGTCCCTCAAGATCTTCAATTTGAAACGTCCCTCCGGATTTGAACCGTTGGCAGAGACAGTTCCAGTATACAGGTGGTTACTGAAAAGAGAAAGATCATTAACATCAACACCAACATTCATCACAGGCTTACCGGACTTAGGAGGAGTTGGTTTGGGTCTTTGTTGGTCAGTGGTTCCCTTGTATTGAGACTTACCACACTTGTCTATGGTATGTCCATAGAGTCTACAATACTTGCAGTACAGTTGTGAACCAGCTTGATCGGGGCTCACCTTCTCGTAACTGTACCACGACTTCTTACTGGAGGATGGTTCGGGTGTCAGCCGGTGGATGAGGCTGTAAGTGTCAGCCGACTTAGCACACTTCAGGTAGTCGGTTTCTTCTTTATCTGCTAAGTAGAGGCGGACAGGAGGCGGCACACGTCTCAAGAATTCTTCAACAAGCATCAGGTTGACGAGTTCTGTAAAAGTAGAGACATGTGCTGCTTCCAGCCATTTCATGAAATACCTCCGTTTCGTGTTAGCAAACTCGAGGAAGGTAGTGGTACTTGCCTTCAGGTGGTCACGTAATTTCCTTCTATAACTTTCGGTGGAAAGTAGGTAGGCGTCCAACACTGCTTGTTTCAGAGTGTAGTAGTCATTCTCAGACGCCAAAGTACTGAGTGTGACTGCAGCTCTACCTGTAAGATGGACTCTGAGAAGTGTGGCCCATTGGTCGACAGGCCAACTGAGTTGATTAGCAAGGGTTTCAAAGGTGGTAAAGAACACATCAACTTCTGCTTCTACAAAGGATGGCATTAACTTACTTGCATGTGATATATTAAAACTGACGGGAAGATTGGCAGTGGCTTGCTGGCGTTGAGTGAAGTGTGAAGTTTCCAAGGCGATTTCACGTTGACGACACTCTAGAGCCAGAGTCGCTTGTTGCTTGTCATGTTCGCGTTGTATTTCCAACTCGCGTTGTTTGGTTTCAAGCTGTACTCGCTCAAGTTCATGGAGCAAGGCGACCTCACGTTCGTGGAGGGCGAGTCCACGTTCGTGTTCTTCTCTCCTCAAGGCAGCTTCGCGTTCTTGTTCTTCTCTTCGTATGGCAGCTGCTTCTCTTTGCTGCTCGCGGGCTTCCCTTTGCTGCTCACGTTCAATCTTGGCCAGTTCCAATTGGAGTTTCATCGTTGCCAAATCAGTTTTTCCTGCAATATAGTAAGTTTCATGAGTTTCAGAGTCTATCTTACCTTGCTCTAAATAGTAATCCAGCAACAGGTTGTGTAGGTCATTTTTGTTGGCTTGGTAGGGAACTTCTAGTTGATACTCATGTGCAAGAGTTTGTAATTCAGTCCTCTTGGCACGACTTAAAGTCCCTATTTCACCTGCTGGATTTGTACGGAAAGCTTGGAGACGAAACATGGTGAAATTAGCAAATAAAGGTACACGAATATTCAATAGTGAATGTCAGAAACAGGACAACGTGGCAACTGATACCTATCCTGTGATCTTTAACAATTAAAGTTAAGTGAAAGATGTTAAATGATTAAATTAAATCAAGGGCGCAGGAAATCTTGTACCCGGTACTCATGTAAGAGGATAAGGGCAAGAAAATCCTACTAACAAATGAAACAGAGTTTCGAAAACAAATGAAACAGTTAAATGCTTCAAAAGTAAAATTGGTAGTCCAAGGATGTAGGCATACCTTGCCACGTCTTTATAGGACATAAAGCAAGTTTTTCCTACTGAATTTAATATGATACTTACAGAATTAGCGAACTTTTGTGCTCTGAAAAAATAAGCTAATTCCCTACCGTTGTATGTATCATCATCTCTGACTGACGTGTAGGGGTGCGAGGTGTCAACTGGTGACGAGAACTGCTGCTGAGGTCCCAATTCAGCAACTAAAGTTCGAGCTAGAGGAACTATGGCCCTCTTTGTCCTCCTACAGTCAGATTGCAGAAGATTGGGTACTCTTGACCCGGGGCAGACCACAGTACCAGGGTACCAATATGATGATCTGTCAGAATGAGAAATATTCAAGGGACAAAGATGGTAAATACGAGTAATAACACGGAGGGAGAGATGACCAATTAAGAGTATGACTGCGGCCTACAGTCACCACATAATCCAAAGTTGTCTCACCTTCACTATATGTTACTCTCGTAATGCACAATACACCGCACCTTATAAAAAATGAAATTGAATATGAAAAATAGTAAAGCTACGTTAACAAAGTTAAATACGCTTACCATAAATTACCACTTGGCACCAGTACCTGAGTGAAGCTCCCGGACAGGCCCCCATATAACTTGTGACGGTAACGCGTTGGTGTTCGGCTGTTTAAGGCTAGGGGTATGGCCTCGTCACATAGTTATAAAAAAAAAGAAAAAACTGGAACTTCGTCTGTGGTAAGGTAAGGAGAAGACACACAAAACACAAGTAAATTTTAACAATGAAATTTTAATTACGTTAAATAAATCAAAACATGAATAAAATGCACAAACAAATTCTTATAATAAAATCAATCAATCAAAATAATAAGAATACTTAAATGACACAATGAAAAGTTACGTTAAGGCAAAATAACAAGAAGTGCAACACAAAATTAAATGGGAGGTGCTGGAATATTGGCTTTAAGCTACCACCTCTCTCAGTACACGCTAACGTCTAGCTGGGAGGAGTGATAACTTCGAGAGCACAGAACATTCTGAGGTCTGAGGTCGTGGCGACCCCAGACATCAAGTAGTATGGGGGGGCGAGTGCAGGTGCAGCCAGACCGGCGACCAATCAGCGGGGCCGGTAGCGATCAACAAGTAGTTTGGCGGTTTGAGTCCGAACAGGTGTGTGGCTGCAACGTTTTGTGCTCTGGCAAACCTTGCTGGTGTTGTTGTCGTTGTTGGACATTTCTTCCATAGTAGTTTTATATAATTTCAACGACGTGATTATGGAGGGAAGAGCAGGCTCAATCTCTTGAAGGAGATTATCGTCACAACTCTCCCCCGAAGCCTGCGGTTCTGGAAGAAGTACGTCGTTATGTGGTGGAGTAATGGATGAAGTTGCTTCTACTTCATAAACTCTGGAGAGATCATGGGCTAAGATGTTGTCAGACTCTTGGTATAGCGTGTCTCCAGGTTGAATTTCTGCAGTTAGCAAGCCCATAGTAGAAGACGTTGAGATGAGAAGTGGGCGTGCTGCAGGAGGTGTAGGGTGGTGTGGTCCGTATTGATGGTGGACCGAGCACTTTTCAGGTGTGGAGTGAAGTGCTGAAGCTTCAGGATGAGGAAGAGTAGCTCCTTGCCAATTGTTCCGTAGATCCTTGTAGCAGTATTCGCTGACAGGTGTATTCTTCTCGCCTCGTTGCTGCATCACGACACCACCAACGTCGGTACCATTGGCGTCGACATGGAGGATGAAGGGCTTATCTGACGAGGTGAGAGTGGAATTAGAAGAGGGCAAAGGAGCACGATTATTATCCTGAAAGTATTTGGGAAGATCATTAAGGATTTCGGAATTAGAAAGCGCTGACTCCTTGTCAGTGCTTTCGGGAGGAGAAGCTGGGAAGGTCTCACTGTGGATGTAGGGTTCTGTGAAGGTAGAACAATTAGTCAAGACAGTGGGAGGAGTACCATTATATTGCTTCAGGAGGTTGACGTGGCACAGCTGGGTCTTCCGCCGCCTATCTGGAGTCTCTATGACGTAGTTGTTGTTGCTTCTGCACTCTTTGACGCAGTAGGGTCCTGAAAACCTGTTTTGTAAAGGTGAACCTGGGATAGGGAAATAGGCAAGGACGAAGTCTCCCGGCTTGAATTTTCTTACTTTGCTGGTCTGGTCGTAATGAGTCTTCATTCTCACCTGGGCTTTCAATAGATTATCATGGGCAAAGCGGTGGACTCTCTCTAGAATGTGTTGAAGGTTTTGAAGAAACTGGGGCACATTCTGATGCTCACTGAAGGTGGCATCTCTGAGAGAGTCTTTGAAAGCCTTAAGGGCAGTACGGCACTTACGGCCGTAGAGCATCTCATAAGGAGATACTCCTAGGGACTCATTGGGGAGACTTCTGAAAATACACATTAATAGGTCAATCTGCTTATCCCAATCCTTTGAGGTATCACTACAAAACTTTTTCAAGAGTGCTTTGATGGTCTGATGACTACGTTCAAGAGAACCCTGTGAAGCAGGATGATAGGGGCTGGACAATACCTGTTTGATGTTGAACTCCTCCAGTGTCCTTTTGAAGAGATCACTGGTGAAGTTGGTACCACAGTCACTTTGAATCTCCCTGGGAAATCCGTATTGAGTGAAGATCTTCAATAGATGTTTTATAACCGTAGCAGCCGTGATGTTCTTCACTGGAACTGCTATGGGAAATCTGGTGGTAGGACACAGGATGGTTAGGATGTAGGCGTTACCTGAACTGGTCCGAGGTAAAGGACCAACACAGTCTATTATGAGTCTGTGGAAAGGTTCCGCAGGCACCTGTATGGGAATCAGTGGTGCTCTGGGAATGGAGACGTTCGGCTTGCCTGCCATCTGACATGTATGACACTGTTTTACGTACTGTTTGACGTTATTTACCATACCTGGCCAGTAGTAGTCTTGACGAATCCCATGGTAAGTCTTGTTGAAGCCGTAGTGGGAGAATGTTCAGTGCTTTCGTGGTCATCACTCCTCCCAGCTAGACGTTAGCGTGTACTGAGAGAGGTGGTAGCTTAAAGCCAATATTCCAGCACCTCCCATTTAACTTTGTGTTGCACTTCTTGTTATTTTGCCTTAACGTAACTTTTCATTGTGTCATTTAAGTATTCTTATTATTTTGATTGATTGATTTTATTATAAGAATTTGTTTGTGCATTTTATTCATGTTTTGATTTATTTAACGTAATTAAAATTTCATTGTTAAAGTTTACTTGTGTTTTGTGTGTCTTCTCCTTACCTTACCACAGACGACGTTCCAGTTTTTTCTATTTTTTTTTTATAACTATGTGACGAGGCCATACCCCTAGCCTTAAACAGCCGAACACCAACGCGTTACCGTCACAAGTTATAGTTGCTTCAGGAGGTTGACGTGGCACAGCTGGGTCTTCCGCCGCCTATCTGGAGTCTCTATCACGTAATTGTTATTATGTGACGGTAACGCGTTGGTGTTCGGCTGTTTAAGGCTAGGGGTATGGCCTCGACACATAGTTATAAAAAAAAAGAAAAAACTGGAACGTCGTCTGTGGTAAGGTAAGGAGAAGACACACAAAACACAAGTAAACTTTAACAATGAAATTTTAATTACGTTAAATAAATCAAAACATGAATAAAATGCACAAACAAATTCTTATAATAAAATCAATCAATCAAAATAATAAGAATACTTAAATGACACAATGAAAAGTTACGTTAAGGCAAAATAACAAGAAGTGCAACACAGATATAATTGGGAGGTGCTGGAATATTGGCTTTAAGCTATCACCTCTCTCAGTACACGCTAACGTCTAGCTGGGAGGAGTGATAACTTCGAGAGCACAGAACATTCTGAGGTCTGAGGTCGTGGCGACCCCAGACATCAAGTAGTATGGGGGGGAGAGTGCAGGTGCAGCCAGACCGGCGGCCAATCAGCGGGGCCGGTAGCGATCAACGAGTAGTTTGGCGGTTTGAGTCTGAACAGGTGTCTCTGGCTGCAACGTTTTGCGCTCTGGCAAGCCTTGCTGGTGTTGTTGTCGTTGTTGGACATTTCTTCCATAGTAGTTTTATATAACCACAACGACGTAATTGTGGAGGGAAGAGCAGGCTCAATCTCTTGAAGGAGATTATCGTCACAATATATATATATATATATATATATATATATATATATATATATATATATATATATGTATATATATATATATATATATATATATATATATATATAATATATAATCATCTTTCGTGTATTTACAGGTAAATGCCCCCTGCAGCTCATCGTGGGACAGAAAGCAACCTATTTTTAAGGTACGTTTCCATTCTCTTCCGTGTCCAAACCTTTATTTTAGAGTGGAAGGCGTTCCACAAGTCCGACCGCGAACTATACTGACTGTTGTGTACCAACAGGGGGGCCCGCGTGCTATACTGACTGTTGTGTACCAACAGGGGGACCGTTCAAGTATAAGTCTCTGGGGGTCTTCGTAGTTTAATAGCGTCGTTGAGATTCACCATCACAGTTATATGTACCAACCTCAGTGTTATCACATTACGATGATTGGTAATTGATCACCACGCAAAAGATAGTGTCACTCAGTTAGGTGAGTCAGAGATGCAGTACCTCCATGTATAAGGGGGGTATTATTGAGGCGAATTTGGCAGGCGGTGCGAAGTTAAGGTCGACCTTAATATTCTGCATTGCTGGTAACAAGAGTAGAATGTGTTTATCTTGGAGTCTTGGAGAACTCCAGCGGTATGTGGAGAGCGAGGTGGGGAATCACGTACTAGGGGACAGGCAAGCAAGATCGCATTGATCGAGTTCTTCTGTTGAGTCCCACTGATCACAGGATCTGTGGCGTCCCACCGACCACAGGATCTGTGGCGTCCCACCGATCACAGGATCTGTGGCGTCCCACCGACCACAGGATCTGTGGCGTCCCACCGACCACAGGATCTGTGGCGTCCCACCGATCACAGGATCTGTGGCGTCCCACCGATCACAGGATCTGTGGCGTCCCACCGACCACAGGATCTGTGGCGTCCCACCGATCACAGGATCTGTGGAGGTGCCTTGGGAGCTGGGATGTTCCCTGGTGAACTAGAAGCAAGAGCTGGTTGGTCAGTCGTGGTGGGAAGTGAGAATGGGGTGGAGTGCCTGGATCATTTCTGAGGGTCGTCGTCTATGTAGGCAGGTGTGTGTGGGGGGGGGGGGGGGTTGCCGGGTGCTGTGTCTGTAGGTGCACTGCACCGGTTGCACCAAGTTGCAGAGTGATGTACTCTTTTTTTTTTTAGATTTTAATACCTGCTAGAGACCGAAAGTGTGACAAGGAGCCAGCCGGTTAATGCTGTGTCGAACCCCACTATACGTTCTAGGTAATGATAGCAGAGATGTTGAGGAGGGCGGAGGTGACTTGCCGCTCCTGGAGGGTATAGGGGATATGACGTATTCAGGGAGAAAGCGCCAAGCGCTACTACATAGCACCTGGAAGTAGCCAGGATCAGGATGTGGGATGGGACGGGGGGAGGAATGGTGCCCAATCAATTGAACGTAGACCTGCATGCAGCGAGACCGTCGCTCTACCGTACTGCCCAAGTGGTTGGGCTCCTGGAGGGTAAGGTGACAGGTGCCCCTTTACCCAGGGGAAACCTTAGGAGGACGGGCTGGTCGGGTATAGGAGTCGTATATGAATGTCGGTCGACGTGGACATGTTTAAGGAGGATTGAGAAACGGTCGTGAGAACAGCCATATTTTGAGGATGGAGTGGAGACGACTAGAGTTTTTTAACTACGGGCTCACCATAGCCCGTGCTGCTTGGAACTTTTTGTTCCAAGTAGCGAATCTTTAACAACAACAACAGACTAGAGTTAGAACCTATGAGGGGAATTTACTGTTATTGGAGTGACAATATAAATAATGAGTTAGATTGCGTAAAACACAGTGTGTTAGAAACTAGCCAGTTATAGCACCTAAGTATCACCTCGTAATTAGAGGTAGAGCACCCAAGGAGCGGTCATGGCTCACTGTGACCGAGCCTGACAGTAACAGCAGCAGCGTTTGTGTTGTCATGACAGATGGTGTCAGTCACAACTGGTGAAGGATTGACACCAACTGAAATTACTGATATTGACAGAGGCGTTTGAGGAATTGTTGGGCGCCCGGAGATCCGAGACCAGTTAAGGTGGTGAGTGTTTGAAGGGCCTCGCGTGGCACTGTGCCACACTACAAGTAATGGACAACGACAGGCAGCAAGGGTATTGTACGTCCAGGTTATTAAACTGTGGCAGGTCACAGTTTAATCATCAGTATCCAGTGACAGCCACCGAGGGCTAGTGGACCTCAGTGCACGGCGGGCAGCATACACAGTAAAATAATATTAAAAATGTAAACAAATATAGCAGAATAAGGGAAGGAAAGGGAACTATCAGGGGGTTGGGGGAACGCCGAGTCATTTCGCCTATATAGCACTTGGAAAAGGGAACAGGATAAGGATTATGGATGGGACGTGGGAAAGGAATGATGCCCAACCACTTGAACGGTCTAGGATTGCACGTTGATCTGCATGTAGCGAGACCGACGCTCTACCGTCCAGCTCAAGTGGTTGGGTAGAAGAGATAACACAGATAATGGTTTATGTAAATTTCTTTCATTGGCTTTGATAAGAGCACCGGCAATACTTCAACAGGTAAAAAATAATTCATTATTGTTTCATTATATAACAATTGAATATAGAATAGGCCGGTGAAATATAGAATGATTCGTTAACTTGGTATCGTTACCTAAACATAGCACAGGAGCTGAAATGTGTTAGGCAATGTTAAACTATTTCTCTAATAGACAGGTTGACGTTCCATAAATAGTTTGTGACAACTGATGCGGCATGACTGGTATGGTCATGGCAAGATATACTGCTATACACACCTGTCTATACCATAGACAGGTTTGATACACACAACCTGTCTATACATAGTAATAGACGTAACCTGTCAATACATAGACATGTTACTATAGACAGACCACCATCTCCTACACCGGTTTTGTAAATGTGCTTGCAGAGCACTCAATGTTGATCATGAGCTGTTAGATTTTAATATATTTTTTATATATATTTTAAAAGATATATACAAGAGTTGTTACATTCTTGTACAGCCACTAGTACGCGTAGCGTTTCGGGCACGTCCCTGGAATACGATCCCCTGCCGCGAAGAATCGTTGTTACAACCAAGTACACATTTTACTGTTGAGTTAAACAGAGGCTACAGTTAAGGATTTGCGCCCAGTAAATCCTCCTCCGGTCAGGATACGAACCCATGACAAAGCGCTCGCGGAACGCCAGGCGAGTGTCTTACCACCTACACCACGGAGACTGGTGTAATGTATTCTACGCGAAGAGTGTGTGCAAACTCTACTTTTAAGGAACCTGAAGTGATGACAATTTAAACAAAGGAAGTTCATTTTATTTCCGATTGCGTTTTGAGAAAGGTAAGTTCTCAAAGTTCGTTGGATTAGTAGAGGTTAAAGGACCAAACAATTTGCTGAGTGTTCAGATGTAATTCTTCTCTGGCGAATGAAAAAAAATTGCTAAGAATTATATGACGTTTACAATATTTTGAGGGTCATTGATTCTCAACTATTGAACAATATTCTTTAACATTTAGTAAACTTAGATCATTTAAAGTACGCAAAACAGTGCAACATAAGACAAACTGAATTTGGAAATGTTGCAGGGGATCGATTATCAAAACACACATAAGCCTAATATAAAATAGATATAGTTGGTGCAGCAGTAAAAGTCTCATAGAGAACAAAATATGGAAAGTTTCATAGAACAAAATATGAAAAGTTTCATAGAACAAAATATGAAAAGTTTCATAGAACAAAATATGAAAAGTTTCATAGAACAAAATATGAAAAGTCTCAGAGAACAAAACATGAAAAGTCCCATAGAGAACAAAATATGAAAAGTCTCATAGAGAACAAAACATGAAAAGTCTCATAGAGAACAAAACATGAAAAGTCTCATAGATAACAAAATATTATTGATTTTAAAACGTTTGCAAGAAATATCATCATGATGATGGGGTCAGCGAGACAATGTTAGAGAATATTATCGTAAATTCGGCCGCACGTTCTCAAAAAAGGTTCACCATTTCTGTTCTAAGAATCGAGATAATAGAATTTGTTTACACTTCTCTACTCGCCATCCTCCTCTGCCTCCTCCCCATCCTTCTTTACCTCCTCCCCATCCTTCTCTACCTCCTCCCCATCCTTCTCTACCTCCTCCCCATCCTCCTCTCACCCAGATCTCCTCCAGTCCCAATTCTCCTGCCCGTTCTTACTACTTCCTGCTCTTCTTAGTCCGTTTTCTTCTTAGTATAGTTATCCAGATCAAACATTCTTGGTTATCCATCCTGATGTTCGTCCCCCCGCCCCCCCCCCCTCCCCACCCCTTCCCCCCCCCTCTCGCCGTATAAATCCCTTCCCCCACCTCCCTGTATGCCCCCCTCCCCCCACCCCAGCACCTTCCAGCAAGCCCCCCTTCCCTACCTGTCTGTAAGTCCCCTTCCCCCACCTCTTCCATCCTCTTCCACCTTCCTATAAGCTTTGAATCTCATCCTTCAGATCCCCCGCAAGCGGCCTCCTACACCCTGGACACCCTCACCACCTCCTCCTACACCCTGGACACCCTCACCACCTACTCCTACACCCTGGACACCCTCACCACCACCTCCTCCTACACCCTGGACACCCTCACCACCACCTCCTACACCCTAGACACCCTCACCACCACCACCTACACCCTGGACACCCTCACCACCACCTCCTACACCCTAGACACCCTCACCCCCACCACCACCTACACCCTGGACACCCTCACCACCACCACCTACACCCTGGACACCCTCACCACCACCACCTACACCCTGGACACCCTCACCTCCTCCTACACCCTGGACACCCTCACCACCACCTCCTACACCCTGGACACCCT
The DNA here is from genome assembly GCF_040958095.1 of Procambarus clarkii. Classification (NCBI taxonomy): domain Eukaryota; kingdom Metazoa; phylum Arthropoda; class Malacostraca; order Decapoda; family Cambaridae; genus Procambarus; species Procambarus clarkii. The sequence continues at coordinate 19,639,606 of NC_091165.1, forward strand.
CACCACCACCTCCTACACCCTGGACACCCTCACCACCACCTCCTACACCCTGGACACCCTCACCACCACCTCCTACACCCTGGACACCCTCACCACCACCTCCTACACCCTGGACACCCTCACCACCACCTCCTACACCCTGGACACCCTCACCACCACCTCCTACACCCTGGACACCCTCACCACCACCTCCTACACCCTGGACACCCTCACCACCACCTCCTACACCCTGGACACCCTCACCACCACCTACACCCTGGACACCCTTACCACCACCTACCTACACCCTGGACACCATCACCACCACCTCCTACACCCTGGACACCCTTCACCACCACCTCCTCCTACACCCTGGACACCCTCACCACCACCTCCTCCTACACCCTGGACACCCTCACCACCACCTCCTCCTACACCCTGGACACCCTCACCACCACCTCCTCCTACACCCTGGACACCCTCACCACCACCACCTCCTCCTACACCCTGGACACCCTCACCACCACCCACCTCCTACACCCTGGACACCCTCACCACCACCTCCTACACCCTGGACACCCTCACCACCACCTCCTACACCCTGGACACCCTCACCACCACCTCCTACACCCTGGACACCCTCACCACCACCACCTACACCCTGGACACCCTCACCACCACCTACTACACCCTGGACACCCTCACCACCTACACCCTGGACACCCTTACCACCACCACCTACACCCTGGACACCATCACCACCACCTCCTCCTACACCCTGGACACCCTCACCACCACCTCCTCCTACACCCTGGACACCCTCACCACCACCTCCTCCTACACCCTGGACACCCTCACCACCACCTCCTCCTACACCCTGGACACCCTCACCACCACCTCCTCCTACACCCTGGACACCCTCACCACTGACACATTTATCTTAGTTTGATGCCCGTTTCCCTTTTTCTTGGCGCCACCGCCACTGGAGGAGGAGGACCCCCCTATCACAAACACAAAGGAGCCACCCACTATTGGTCCTCCCCCCCCTATCACCCCTCCCCCCACCCTTACCTTCCCATCTCCGGGACGTTGGGTGGAGTCGGGAGTCTCCCCAACGGGCTCTTCCCTACTCTAAGAGTCACACACTCGTCCACATCTGCTCCGGCCACTAGGACTCCCAGGCCTAGCAGTCACCAAGCAAGCGACCTCGCCAATTTGGGACCTCTCAATTGAGTGCGAAGGTGAGGGGTTATTGGGGAGGGGGGGGTGAGATTAAGGGGGGTAAGAGGGTTGTTGGGGACTGAGAGTTTAAGGGGGAATAGGGGGGTGGGGTGGGGTAAAGGGGAATAGGGGGTGGGGTGGGGTTGGGTTGTAGTGGCTAAGTTAAGTACTTCCCTAAATTGTCTTACCGTTGTGCCTGACTGGCCTGGGGGGGGGGGCGTTTATACACCTGGTGATGTTAGGGGAGAAAAACAGCTGCTACGCACCTGTTTGACCGGATTCATCAAGAGCCATCACACAAGTTATTACGAAACCTGTACGTCTTTTCTCAATGTTTAGCATCTTTCTTGACATTTATTAAGCAGTTGACGCGCTCCGAAGCCCCGAGGAGGCTGTTTACAACAATAACAACACTTGAATGGGGTAAGACATGATGCTCGTAAACTCTCTTAATGAATGTAAATAAAGCCGTCAAAGATTGTGACAAGATTTATAGGTTCGTAACTAGCTGCGTAATTGCTTGATGGGATCCCCGGCCCTCTCTGAGGCATCTCAGCCCAACCCGTCCTCTTAAAAATCACGTCCCTTTTCGCTCGTATTCGCGCTATGGCCAAATTTGGACGTAATTTGAAATGAAATCGACTCAGAAAAGTGACGTACTGTTCCGTTTTCTGTTTGAGTCGTCCGGCCGACTCTGTAAGGTTAGAATAGATGACTTTCAATTCACGTTTTTCATAACGTTTTGAAACTTTATGAGAATTTCCTGCCCACCTAACCTATCAGAGGACCCTTAACTTACTGTTGTTGAAAAAAAAATCCCAAATTTATTTTCATTTTTTTTTCATTTTCAAATTACGTCCATATTCGGCCATACGGGCAAACGGCTAAAATCGACGTTATTTTTAAGAGGACAGGTTGCACCGGATTGGCTGGCGACCAGGGGCCAGATTCACAAAGCAGTTACACAAACACTTACAAACCTGTAAATTTTTTCTCATTCTTTGGCGGCTTTGTTTACAATTATTAAACAGTTAATGAGCTCCGAAGCACCAGGAGGCTGTTTATAACAATACCAATAGTTGATTGGCAAGTTTTCATGCTTGTAAACTGTTTAATAAATGTAACCAAAGCCGTCTAAAACTGAGAAGATGTACACGTTCGTGAGTACTTGCGTAACTGTTTCGTGAATCTGGCCCCAGGTTCGTAAACACCTGAGTGTTGCCTCCCGCCCCGACACGTATTACTGAGCATATATTCCCCCCCCCCCCTACACTCGAGAGACACTCTCCCACATACTCAGTGTCAGAGTAGTAGACAAATGGAATGCATTAGGAAGTGATGCGGTGGAGGCTGACTCCATACACAGCTTCAAGTGTAGATATGATAGAGCCCAGTAGGCTCAGGAACCTGTACTTTAGTTGATTGACCGTTAAGAGGCGGGACCAAAGAGCCAGAGCTCAACCCCCGTAAGCACAACTAGATAAGTACAGTAGTTAAGTATATCTTAGCACAGAGTGCTTGTATATACTCAGCTCGGTACATTAGGCCATTGGTTGTCACTTGGAGACTGTGTGACATAATAGGTTAAATAACTTAATAGCACTAAATCAACATTCATATGAAATAGTGTATCCTGGCAACACTCAATAGAACACATCGCTCCGTCTGGCAACTGTCCCTCCGTGTTCCGCTACACCGGATCACAAGCTCTACAGTGCTCTACAGTGGCGTATGGACTAAAGAGTACTTTCTCGATTACTCTATAGTCCGCAACAAGCAGAAGGCTTATCTCAAGCCAAATACAGTAACAAATCGAGTCGCAACGTAACTCAATCTGTACTTTTACGGTAGAATGCCTGTCTGTTCAGACGCTTGGGCCTATACTTTCATCCAAATTGGCAGAGAATGGTCTGGGGTATTAGGATGAACATAGACTAGTCAAGGTCGCCATAATTAAAAAAGGGAAGAGCGTGCCAGGGTCACATTTAGACCCCCACGACTATTTTTGGCACTGGCCGCCATATTCCTACGAAACTATTTTGGCAAAAATATATGTATCAAAACAGATTTTTTCTTACAGAAATATACACGATTATTTGTTGATTTCGGGAAAATGAACATAAATTTCCTGTTATTTAAACAGGAAATTCATAATACCATATGATACGTAAATTTAGTAGCCCGTAGCAGCTATCTAACTCTAAGGTGCCTATTTACTGTTAGGTGAACAGGGCATCAGGGTAAAAAAAACTCTGCGCATCCCGAGGGCTGTCCACTCAGCTATCAGGCCCGCAACTGTTACATTATGTGAATATCATTTAATATTATAATGAAATGACACATGCTCGTATTATGCTATTAGTAATATTGTAGGATAGAGAGAGAGGGGGGGGGGGGAGATAGAGAAGTGGGGGAGAAGGGAGAGGGAGTGTGAAGGGGGAGAAGGACTAAGGGGAAGGAGGGGGGGGACAAATATAGTGCCGACGCCAGCCGCCGCCGCCAGCCGCCGCCAGCCGCCGCCGCCGCCAGCCGCCGCCGCCGCCAGCCGCCGCCAGCCGCCGCCTGGTGCTATAGTTACCTGCGGTTAAGAGGGACCCTTCATGCCCCCTGTCCTCTCCCCCCCCTCCGGGGTGGTGCCCCGCTCACTACTATAGTCCCTGAACGATCAGGTGGTTGAGGAGACTAGTTACGTCAGGTTCCTGGCTTACTGTTTTGGCTTGGAAACACTCCCTCCCCCCCCCTTTCTGTCATACCCTCCCCCCCACTCTCCCACCCCCACCCCCACCCTCTCCCCCCCCTCTTTCCCTCCCACCCCCACCCCCACTCTCCCTCCTACTCCCCTCTCCCCCTTCCCTGCCACTTCTCCAACCCCCCCCCCCTCCCCACCACCACTCCTTGAGTCGCAGTTAAAAGTAATGCTATGATAACTGGTAGCCCGCTGCGCTTACACAAGCTTTACTCTCCCTTACTCACCTCAGGGAGTTACATGGGCTGCTTGGCCACACACACACGCCGCCGCGCCCCGGCTCCAAGTGACCCAAAGTTCCCCCAGAGAGTCGTGCCTCAGCCCGTCATTAATTCCCCACCGAGAGTCAAGGCTGCAGGAGGTTGAGCATCCCCAGCGCTGCACGAGGCGCTCCACTTCACACTTGGTACTACTCGAAACTCAAGGTTGAAGTTGTTGCTTCGGGCCCTTCGTGGAGTCACAGGAAGGGTGGGAGGAGGGGGGGGGTTCCCTCACCACACCCTGGACACCCTCACCACACCCTGGACACCCTCACCACACCCTGGACACCCTCACCACACCCTGGACACCCTCACCACACCCTGGACACCCTCACCACACCCTGGACACCCTCACCACACCCTGGACACCCTCACCACACCCTGGACACCCTCACCACACCCTGGACACCCTCACCACACCCTGGACACCCTCACCACACCCTGGACACCCTCACCACACCCTGGACACCCTCACCACACCCTGGACACCCTCACCACACCCTGGACACCCTCACCACACCCTGGACACCCTCACCACACCCTGGACACCCTCACCACACCCTGGACACCCTCTCCACACCCTGGACACCCTCTCCACACCCTGGACACCCTCTCCACACCCTGGACACCCTCTCCACACCCTGGACACCCTCTCCACACCCTGGACACCTAATCTCCTGTGATGTCCACAAAATTATAATCATTTGCTACTTTGGTTCATTTTCAATCTTGTGCGCGACAATTTATTTAGATTACAGAACGGGTCCTGAAATACATTTGTTAGAGGTGACGTAACGGGCATTATATTACTTCGCTTGTCAGGTGTGTAGTTCCTTGTCAGGTGTGTAGTTCCTTGTCACGTGTGTGGTTCCTTGTCACGTGTGTGGTTCCTTGTCACGTGTGTGGTTCCTTGTCACGTGTGTGGTTCCTTGTCACGTGTGTGGTTCCTTGTCACGTGTGTGGTTCCTTGACACGTGTGTGGTTCCTTGTCACGTGTGTGGTTCCTTGTCACGTGTGTGGTTCCTTGTCACGTGTGTGGTTCCTTGTCACGTGTGTGGTTCCTTGTCACGTGTGTGGTTCCTTGTCACGTGTGTGGTTCCTTGTCACGTGTGTGGTTCCTTGTCACGTGTGTGGTTCCTTGTCACGTGTGTGGTTCCTTGTCACGTGTGTGGTTCCTTGTCACGTGTGTGGTTCCTTGTCACGTGTGTGGTTCCTTGTCACGTGTGTGGTTCCTTGTCACGTGTGTGGTTCCTTGTCACGTGTGTGGTTCCTTGTCACGTGTGTGGTTCCTTGTCACGTGTGTGGTTCCTTGTCACGTGTGTGGTTCCTTGTCACGTGTGTGGTTCCTTGTCACGTGTGTGGTTCCTTGTCACGTGTGTGGTTCCTTGTCACGTGTGTGGTTCCTTGTCACGTGTGTGGTTCCTTGTCACGTGTGTGGTTCCTTGTCACGTGTGTGGTTCCTTGTCACGTGTGTGGTTCCTTGTCACGTGTGTGGTTCCTTGTCACGTGTGTGGTTCCTTGTCACGTGTGTGGTTCCTTGTCACGTGTGTGGTTTCTTGACACGTGTGTGGTTTCTTGACACGTGTGTGGTTCCTTGTCACGTGTGTGGTTCCTTGTCACGTGTGTGGTTCCTTGTCACGTGTGTGGTTCCTTGTCACGTGTGTGGTTCCTTGACACGTGTGTGGTTCTTTGTCACGTGTGTGGTTCTTTGTCACGTGTGTGGTTCCTTGTCACGTGTGTGGTTCCTTGTCACGTGTGTGGTTCCTTGTTACGTGTGTGGTTCCTTGACACGTGTGTGGTTCCTTGACACGTGTGTGGTTCATTGTCACGTGTGTGGTTCCTTGTCACGTGTAGTTCCTTGTCAGGTGTGTGGTTCCTTGTCACGTGTGTGGTTCCTTGTCACGTGTGTGGTTCCTTGTCACGTGTAGTTCCTTGTCACGTGTGTAGTTCCTTGTCAGGTGTGTAGTTCCTTGTCACGTGTGTAGTTCCCAGACACGAGTCAGTCGAATATTTGTAGCCTTGGCATTTGGTGAAAATAATGCCACGTAAAATTTGCTGCTGAAGGTGATTGTCGATAGAGAATCTTTCTTAGTGAAAAGATGATTGTATTAGCCTACTATGACTGACATCCTCTCTCCTCCTCCCTTCCTCTCTCGGGGTGGAGAAGACGGGGAGCCGGCCGGCCGAGCGGACACCACGCTGGCATAGTAAGCTAAGACATAATGCTGGTTTACCCAGTATTCTCTAGTATTGGGCTGGTTATCTTAAAAGTTAGCGGGGGGGGGGGGAGGTAACACAGGCAGTAAACTGGGTAGACTAGTATTCGCCTAGTTGTAGTTGTAGGGGTTGAGCTTCGGCTCTTTGGTCCCTCCTCTCAACTATCAATCATCTGGCGAACAGATTTCCTGAGCCTGTTGGGCTTTGGAATCTACATATATCAGGAATCCGAAATCAATCTACTAGGAATCTAGGAATTTCTTCATACTTTCTCCCACATACCTTCTCTCTAGATGTTCTAAGAGCCTTTTCCTCACGATCTTCTCCCATCACCTTGGATGATATACAAGTTAGGGAAACTGGAATGTAGTTCAGCGCCTCTTGCCTGTCACCCTTTTTGTATATTGGGACTACATTAGCTGTCTTCCAGCTTTCTGGTAAGTCTCCTGTTTCCAGTGACCTGTTATACACCATAGAGAGTGGCACACTTAGTGCTTCTGCACCCTCTTTTAGTATCCATTGTGAGATTCGGTCAGGCCCAACAGTGTTTGTCACATTCAGCACCAACAGATTCCTTTTGACCTCATCACAGATGAGTTCAGATTCCTCCAAGGCTGCTTGGTTTGCCGCCGCCTGTTTCAGTACAGGGACTTCTCCTTGCTATGTTGTGAAGACCTCCTGGAATATCTTGTTGGGTTCTTCACACATCATCTTATCATTTCTCTGTGTATCTGTTCTCCCCCTTTTCTCAGTATCATCATTTGTTCCTTCACTGCTGTTTTCTAAACACTGTTATGTTTACTGCATAACCCATCATCACTGCATCCGCTGTCAGCTTACACAACCATCATCACAGTAACCATCTTTTCTACACAATCTGTTCAACCTTAAACGCTGAAAACCATCAACACTACACACGAGTATCCTCATCAATATAAACAAATTTCACTGCATACCGTCTTAATCACTTCAGCTATCTTCTCCTTCCAGGTACCAGTTGGGTACCTCATCTATACCCATCATCACTTCCAGCATCTCTCTCTCTCTCCCCCTCCCCTTTACCATTATACCAAACCTTCACCTTCCCTACCCTTCACCACCTTCCCTACCCTTCACCACCTTCCCTACCCTTCCCCACCTTCCCTACCCTATCACCACCTTCCCTGCCCTATCACCACCTTCCCTGCCCTTCACCACCTTCTTTTCCCTTCACCACCTTCTCTACCCTTCACCACCTTCCCTACCCTTCACCACCTTCCCTACCCTTCACCACCTTCCCTGCCCTTCACCACCTTCCCTGCCCTATCACCACCTTCCCTGCCCTATCACCACCTTCCCTGCCCTTCACCACCTTCTTTTCCCTTCACCACCTTCTCTACCCTTCACCACCTTCTCTACCCTTCACCACCTTCTCTACCCTTCACCACCTTCTCTACCCTTCACCACCTTCCCTACCCTTCACCACCTTCCCTACCCTTCACCACCTTCCCTAACCTTCACCACCTTCCCAAACCTTCATCACCTTCCCTACCCTATCACCACCTTCCCTGCCCTATCACCACCTTCCCTACCCTATCACCACCTTCCCTACCCTATCACCCCCTTCCCTACCCTATCACCCCCTTCCCTACCCTATCACCACCTTCCCTGCCCTATCACCACCTTCCCTGCCCTATCACCACCTTCCCTGCCCTATCACCACCTTCCCTGCCCTATCACCACCTTCCCTGCCCTATCACCACCTTCCCTACCCTATCACCACCTTCCCTGCCCTATCACCACCTTCCCTACCCTATCACCACCTTCCCTACCCTATCACCACCTTCCCTAACCTTCATCACCTTCCCTAACCTTCACCACCTTCCCTACCCTATCACCACCTTCCCTACCCTATCACCACCTTCCCTACCCTATCACCACCTTCCCTGCCCTATCACCACCTTCCCTACTCTTCACCACCTTCCCTACCCTTCACCACCTTCCGTCTTAACTACCTTCCATTACAATGACCCGCAAACAGCTTTCGTGCGCCATTGTATGTCTCCACGGAACCCCTTCATTGGTATGTCTTCATACCTAGAAGTTATTCAACTTCTTGGACCATCGGGGATCGAACGTAGACCTGCAAGAAGCGAGACCGTCACTGCACGGACAAGTCCAAATGGCTGAACAACTCGAAATCAGTGTATAAGAGGGAGTTATGAGGAGAAAGCGCCAAGCCATTACGGCTATATAGCACTGGGAAGGGGTCAGGATAAGGATTTGGGATGGGATGGTGGGGAAGGAATAGTATCCAGCCACTTGGACGGTCGGGGATTGAACGCCGACCTGCATGAAGCGAGACCGTCGCTTTACCGTCCTGTTAAAGTGGTTGGGCTTCAGTGTAAAAGTCTTTTTCTTCACCCAGAGTAAACAGCTTTATACAGTCTTACTCCCACCCTCATGAAAGCAGTCTTCTCCCACCCTCATGAAAGCAGTCTTCTCCCACCCTCATGAAAGCAGTCTTCTCCCACCCTCATGAAAGCAGTCTTCTCCCACCCCTCATGAAAGCAGTCTTCTCCCACCCTCATGAAAGCAGTCTTCTCCCACCCCTCATGAAAGCAGTCTTCTCCCACCCCTCATGAAAGCAGTCTTCTCCCACCCCTCATGAAAGCAGTCTTCTCCCACCCCTCATGAAAGCAGTCTTACTCCCACCCTCATGAAAGCAGTCTTACTCCCACCCTCATGAAAGCAGTCTACTCCCACCTTCATGAAAGCAGTCTTCTCCCACCCTCATGAAAGCAGTCTTCTCCCACCCTCATGAAAGCAGTCTTCTCCCACCCTCATGAAAGCAGTCTTCTCCCACCCTCATGAAAGCAGTCTTCTCCCACCCTCATGAAAGCAGTCTTCTCCCACCCTCATGAAAGCAGTCTTCTCCCACCCTCATGAAAGCAGTCTTCTCCCACCCTCATGAAAGCAGTCTTCTCCCACCCTCATGAAAGCAGTCTTCTCCCACCCTCATGAAAGCAGTCTTCTCCCACCCTCATGAAAGCAGTCTTCTCCCACCCTCATGAAAGCAGTCTTCTCCCACCCTCATGAAAGCAGTCTTCTCCCACCCTCATGAAAGCAGTCTTCTCCCACCCTCATGAAAGCAGTCTTCTCCCACCCTCATGAAAGCAGTCTTCTCCCACCCTCATGAAAGCAGTCTTCTCCCACCCTCATGAAAGCAGTCTTCTCCCACCCTCATGAAAGCAGTCTTCTCCCACCCTCATGAAAGCAGTCTTCTCCCACCCTCATGAAAGCAGTCTTCTCCCACCCTCATGAAAGCAGTCTTCTCCCACCCTCATGAAAGCAGTCTTCTCCCACCCTCATGAAAGCAGTCTTCTCCCACCCTCATGAAAGCAGTCTTCTCCCACCCTCATGAAAGCAGTCTTCTCCCACCCTCATGAAAGCAGTCTTCTCCCACCCTCATGAAAGCAGTCTTCTCCCACCCTCATGAAAGCAGTCTTCTCCCACCCTCATGAAAGCAGTCTTCTCCCACCCTCATGAAATCAGTCTTCTCCCACCCTCATGAAAGCAGTCTTCTCCCACCCTCATGAAAGCAGTCTTCTCCCACCCTCATGAAAGCAGTCTTCTCCCACCCTCACTGAAAGCAGTCTTCTCCCACCCTCACTGAAAGCAGTCTTCTCCCACCCTCACTGAAAGCAGTCTTCTCCCACCCTCACTGAAAGCAGTCTTCTCCCACCCTCACTGAAAGCAGTCTTCTCCCACCCTCACTGAAAGCAGTCTTCTCCCACCCTCACTGAAAGCAGTCTTCTCCCACCCTCATGAAAGCAGTCTTCTCCCACCCTCATGAAAGCAGTCTTCTCCCACCCTCATGAAAGCAGTCTTCCCCCACCCTCATGAAAGCAGTCTTCTCCCACCCCTCATGAAAGCAGTCTTACTCCCACCCCTCATGAAAGCAGTCTTCTCCCACCCTCATGAAAGCAGTCTTACTCCCACCCCTCATGAAAGCAGTCTTACTCCCACACTTTGAAACCAGACCACGAAAAAATTTATATAAATTAGATAAGTTTAAATTTAGAATAGTTGATTTATGGAATAATTTGCCGGGTAAGATGATAAGATATCGGATGGTTGGATAGTTTTTCAGCTCGTCCTCCTAAGGTTTCCCAACGTCAAGAAAATGGCCTATTTAAAGTGTCCTCTCCTAACCTACCAGAGGACCCAAAACAGAAAACGGAACAGTACGTCACTTCCATTTTCCAGTACGATTATTTTTGGCCTTAGGTAACGCATACGAGCGAAAAGCGACGTTCTTTGTAGGACAAACGTACGCTATAACTTACTGTGGGCTTGGGTGGGTTAGGAGTAGGAGGGGCCACGTATAGGTAACTATGGACGTGATCTACAGTTTGTGTGTCCGGGTATGTTTCTTACCATCCCCATCTCTCACCCGTTCTTCCCCTTCTCTCACCCTCCCCCCTCCCTTCTCTCACCCTTTCCCCCTTCTCTCACCCTCCCCCCTTCTCTCACTACTCTTCTTTAACCCCCTTCTTCTCTCTCTCTCCCTCTAAATCCTTCTTCTCTCTCTCCCTCTAAATCCTTCTTCTCTCTCTCCCTCTAAATCCTTCTTCTCTCTCTCCCTCTCAATCCTTCTTCTCTCTCTCCCTCTCAATCCTTCTTCTCTCTCTCCCTCTCAATCCTTCTTCTCTCTCTCCCTCTCAATCCTTCTTCTCTCTCCACCTTTCAGACCCTCTCTCCTCAAACATACTCCGCCCCTTTTATTACTCTCGACCCAGCTCCCCCTCTCTCTAAATTCCCCCTTCTTCTCTGCTCCCTCTCTTCCCCTATCCTCCTTCTTCACCTTCCCCCCCCCTCTACTCCAGCATCCTCGACCTCCCTTTCTTCTCTCCCTCCCTCCCCTCTTCCATTCTGTCTCTCATTCTTCCCCCTCTCTCACCTCTCCTCTTCTCCCCCCCCATTCATCCCTCGACGCCTCTCTAGCTTTCTCCTCCTCTTTAATTTACCTCTCCCTCAGGAGAGCCCTCTCACCCCCTTCCTTACCCTGCCCCCCTTCCCCCCATCTCTCTCTCCTCTCGTTTTTTTTTTTATACTCACATAATCTAATGTTACAAATAGGTGAAAACCCGCTAAAATACCCCCCAGGAAAATAACACGATTTCAAGATATAAAAATCACTGACGTTGTTTAAGCGCCGAAAATCCTTAAACGGTGGCTCTTGAGTCGACTTTAACTGGCGGATGACACTTTCTTATCCCTCATGTCCCCTCCCCTTTTCTCAGACTCGTGTTCCTCTGTTCTTTCACTGTTGATTTATCGTGTTGATGCTGTTCATAGCCGCATTGACAGCCTCACTGTTGAAGGAGCTGTGAAGTATCTTAGATTGGATAATTTTTTTTTTTTTTTAGCTATGCCGTTTTTTTCTACTATTATCAGGCTGAGGTGCTCATTTCTGGACCCAGATTCACGAAGCAGTTACGCAAGTACTTACGAACGTGTACACCTTTCCTCAATCTTTGGGGGCTTGGGTTACATTTATTAAACAGTTACAAGCATGAAAACTTCCCGATCAACTGTTGTTATTGTTATAAACAGCCTCCTGGTGCTTCGGAGCTCGTTAACTGTTTAGTAATTGTAAACAAAGCCGCCAAAGATTGAGAAAAGATATACAGGTTCGTAAGTGCTTGCGTAACTGCTTCGTGAATCTGGCCCCTGGTCATTTGGTACCTCCGTGTTCTCTCTGGTGTTTTGATTTTCTAGGTAATGTATTCCATCTCGTCTGGTGCGGCCTTTTTCTTTATTATCGCTTTCCCATAGACTTCTCATTAGGAATTTGACCAAGTCTTGGTAGTTTTCCATGCCGTATGTATGGGAAAACTACCGTTTTTGGCACCAGTTGACAAAAACTATTTTTGTCAATTGGTGCCTTCATCGAAAAGGTTATTTCCATTTCCAAAGGGACTAAAATGTTACTAGATATAGATCATTCATTCCCATGGGGGCCAGCCATTTGAATTCCCTTATATCTGATTCGTTCTGAGTAAACATCATTTCGAGACCTGCCGGTTAGTTATTAATTCTCATTTTTATTGGTCCCTCTTCCTTTAATAGTAGCTAAGAAAATTTCTCGTTTTCACCACCAATAGATTATCTGTCTATTGTGTCTGGGACCCGCCACAGAAACATAGCCGGGTCACGGCTATGAATCTGTGGCCGTGTGCGATCCTCTGTTTTCCGAGTCAATCATTACTCTGACTCTGCTGAGTCAGAGTGACTCTCCCACATTCACTGTCAGTTACTCGCTCCTAATGTCACTCTCATACATACCCTCTGCGTCACACTCGTTGTCAATCACTCTCACATGGCCACACTCATTAACTCTTAACTGAACACTGGCCTAGAAGTGATGGAACACTTAATTAGCAACAATCTGAACAGCTTCATCACACAGGCGCGGTAATCAGCTCGTTTATCACCACAAAGCCGATCATTTTTCAATAATATGATGATTGCCTGTCATACAATTAGCCATAAATATATATATTATTGTCACCGCGAGTCCAGTGTTAAATTGATGCCAAATGTGATATTGGTTGGTCTTCACTGACGACATTTACACCTAATGTGATATTGGTTGGTCTTCACTGACGACATTTACACCTAATGTGATATTGGTTGGTCTTCACTGACGACATTTACACCTAATGTGATATTGGTTGGTCTTCACTGACGACATTTACACCTAATGTGATATTGGTTGGTCTTCACTGACGACATTTACACCTAATGTGATATTGGTTGGCTGCCCACTGAGGGAATTTATATGAAATGTAATATTGGTTCCCCCCCCCCCCACACACATACACACTGAGAATAGTTGCACCAAATGCTGTGTTTGTTCGCCCACACTGAGATAAATAACACCAAATGGGATATTAATACGATCCCAATGAGAGAACTTTAACCAAAGTACATTTTTTTTTTTTTTAGATCGCAACTAAGAGAACTTTGATCTGGGAGACAGTGTTTGATAATTAGTGTTTATCTAATTAGTGTTTGTGGAGTGACAGTCTCCCATGACAAACCTGTGGATATGGTCTTTGTCCCTCCCACCTCTCCCACTTTTATCACCTCCCATCACAACTGTTCGGCCCTCCTTTTTTTTTCTCTCTTATTGCAAGCGATAGAAATTACATGTCCCTCAGGTCAGCACCGGTGCTTTCACTCAAAGTTGGACTTTTCTGCAGGAAATGATCAAGATCAAAGGCGAATATGCCCCCCCCAATGGGTCAACCCCCCCCCCCCTCCCCTCACACTCATCCTCCACCTCTACTCCCAAGCGTGATGAATTGACAGTGGAACACTAGCTTCAAAAAATCTGACCGTTTTCAGTAACAGAAATATCCATTGACACACAACATTCAACAGTTGTCACAACTTGTCGCGACACTAAACATGTTGAAGAGTAGGTTAGGTCACACACTGGCGGGTCAGCCTCGCGTCTCAACGGGAGCCACTCCTCAACGGGAGCCACTCCTCAACGGGAGCCACTCCTCAACGGGAGCCACTCCTCAACGGCAGCCACTCCTCAACGGCAGCCACTCCTCAACGGCAGCCACTCCTCAACGGCAGCCACTCCTCAACGGGAGCCACTCCTCAACGGCAGCCACTCCTCAACAGCCAGTCCTCCTACGTCGTCGTCACATCTCGCTCGTATGCGTTACCTAAGGTCCCCCCAAAATATTTGTCGTGCTAGAGAATGGATTAAGCGGCTCGCGAAAGTGACTAAGTACTGTCCAGTTTTCTGTTTTGGGTCCTGTGGTAGGTTAGGATAAGGGCACTTGAAATTGACCGTTTTCTTCACGTTGACAAACCTTAGGAGGACGGGTTGGTTGAACATAGAGAAGAGTGATGTGACCTGAGAACATACAGTAATTATTATCTATTTTTTTATGTGGCCTCGGTTAACGAGTCCACATAAAAAATATTTTTTTGTTTTCCTTCTTCCACAAAAGATCTTTTCTATATCTTATTTTTATTTTAATGAAGGGAAGGGTAAATGCTTCATTACAAATCAGTTGCGAAACGTCATTATGCTGATGATAACGCAATTCAACATATTCTTTGATGAAGACCTTGGGGGTATGCCCCAAGAGCTGGGATGCCCACACAGTGGGCATTGCTTCAGCGTACTTCCATTGAGTCAGATCCATTGCTTCCTTCTAGCGATTGAGCTCAGGCATCAGTCAACACCTAAGGAGTCACTCTGGCATCCGTGTGGCACTTCCCGATCTGGCATCCGTGTCTCTCGCTGTAATGGGTGTACGATCCTCTCAAGCGTCAAGAATCGTATATTTATCCTTCAATCTATCCACTTACCTCTCTATCAGTCTATCCATCCACCTGCTCATCTTTCAATCTATTCACCTATTAATTTCGTATCCATTCATCTATGCATATATCCATCCATCCATGTATTCACTCATCTATTCATCTGTCTATTCATCTATCTGTTCATCTATATCCATATATCTATCCATCGACTTGCTCATCTTTACAGCCATGTGTCTCTCCGTCCATCTATTAATACATCTATTCGTCCATCTATCCCTCCATCTACTCGTCTATTTATACCTCTATCCATCGGTCTATCCATATATCCATTCATCTATCCATTAATTTATCCATCATCCTATCCATTAATCTACTCATCCACTTATCCATCTTTCTACTAATGTATGTATGTCTCTATTTGTTTTTTATTCTAAATATAATTGAGTAATTTATAGGTGGTGGCCATCAAGAGGAGCTTAACGGTGTAAAATACTAAGAAACAGAACAGTTGTCTCTTACTCTGAACATGAACTGTATCTTGAGAAACCTTTGACGCTATGCAACAATCGTCCGTTTAATGGGAGTACGGCCAAATTATTTTTAACTGGACATTTCTGCAAATATGTTTTGTTCTCGATCAGTGAATAATGGCGCGTGTTACTATTAGAAAAAATGGTTTTGAAATGTTTGTTTTGAAAATATTTAGCTGTGTAGGTAGCCAGCAGTGCCAAAAATCGTCGTGTGTTGGGGGGGGGGGGGTTGGAGGTTTGAATGTAACCTTGGCACGCTGTTTCGTTTAGAGTTCTGGCAACCCCAGACAACGTATGTTCATCCCGTACCCCAGACCATTCCCTCTGCCAATTTGGGTGAGGCTAGCCCTAACCGTGTGGCCCTCAACCTGGAACACATAAACACCGACATATATTCTCTCGTATACTATAGGCTTGCGTGGATACACGGCGTTGCCCGGGTCTGTCAGTTTTTCTACCTCTGACCATTCAGTCCCAGAAAGCACCACCAATTGATTGATAGAGATTAAGCCACACTACAGGTGGCACTGGTATGAATAGCCCGTACGTGGAGGCTGGTCGGAACCATTACCAGTACCAGTAACTGATATTGTAGAACTATGGATGGATGGTGTGTTCATGGTCGCTCGCAGGAGGCTTGGCTCTTCAGGCAGGTGGCTTATGACTGCGTCGCGTTGCATCTGCTCCTCAGCTTAATTCGGCGTTTCTTCTTCGTGTCGTCGACCGGGTTGTCGTCGGGGAATTCTGTCTGTCCGGCTGGTTAGGTCTTGTAGTACTCGGGGTCGTAGTATTGAGAGGTCGATGCAGTTACTGCATGCTTTTAGCGTCGACGTACATGGGGTCTGGGTATTGCATAGTGTCTTTTCCGTCGAAAGTCTTGTTGCAGTGCTGGGCCAGGTCTCGTTGTGCTTTCGCCGTCAAACGGTGACGACTCGGGTCGTCTGTGTAGAGTATGAAACAAGGGCCAACCGCTGGTGAGGGTACTCAGGCGTCGGGTGTGGCGGCGTCGTTGTTCCTTGAAGCTCCGGTGTCGGCAGAAGTGTGTGAGGCGTCCGGCCTAGGGTCCACCTCCGGTTCAGGGACGGTTGCGAGGTCCACTGCTGGGTCGTCCGTCTGGGTGGCTGTAATCGAAGTCGCCTTGATGGTAGTGGTAATACCTGCGTGCTTTGTCGCCAGGTGTGTGTCAGGAACCACCATGAGGTGGTCATGGTGGTTCGGGAGGCCGTTGACATCTATAGTAGCGTATTGAGTAGAGCCACAAATCTGTTGTGTTCAGTGCCAGCGATCCTCTCGGCTAGATGCGTGAGAGCAGGTAGCAAGCTTCTGCAGAGAGTCTGCAGTAGTGGTGACTGCAGGGTCGTAGCTTGTACGGTGTTTTGGGAGTGTTTACCCCAGGGAGAGGTGGGCTGTGTCGTGGAGGTAGCGTTTGTCGTCATCTTTTTTATGTCCTGCCAGTGGAGAGTCAGGTGAAGTGTGCGGGCCATTGCAGAGTAGGCAGCGTCGGTGGGAGGATGTGCAGACCGTGTAGTGGTGCTCCTGGGCACAGATACTGCATTTCTGCGCTGGCATCGTGCACTCCCCGGTATAGTGGGAGTACCGGTAGCACTTGAAGTACTAGCGGAGCACCGTGTATCGTTCCTTCGTCACTTGTGCGGGTGGAATGGTGATTCCGGTGCACTTTAAAGTCCGTGTTCCGTGGCGTGGGTCGCTGCGATGGCCGAGCTGAAGGTCACCTTCACTGTTGGTCTGGGGTTGTCGTCGACGTTGGTACTGGTCTTGGCCACTACCGCAATCAGTGTCGGGTTCAAGACGTTGATGCTGTCGAGGATGTCGTCGTCGCTGCGGGCGGAGATCCATGCCTGATGTGTCAGGCAAACACAGGTCTTGTCCGCCAGGTAGCGTCGCGGAGGAGTGAGGGGTGAGGCCGGCGTCTGTAGCAGAGTGCTCGTGGTGGAGGCGGCGAATAGCTTCTCCAGATTCAGGTCGCTGAAGAGCAGAGCAACACCTTCTCTGGTCTTCAAGATCTCAACCTTGGTGAGAACGAGGTCTTCTCGGAGGCGAACCTTGACCTTGTGCAACATGGTGCAGGTGGGCCCAGTGCAACAGGGTGCAGGCGGGCCCAGTACAACAGGGTGCAGGTGGGCCCAGTGCAACAGGGTGCAGGCGGGCCCAGTACAACAGGGTGCAGGCGGGCCCAGTGCAACAGGGTGCAGGTGGGCCCAGTGCAACAGGGTGCAGGCGGGCCCAGTACAACAGGGTGCAGGCGGGCCCAGTGCAACAGGGTGCAGGCGGGCCCAGTGCAACAGGGTGCAGGTGGGCCCAGTGCAACAGGGTGCAGGCGGGCCCAGTACAACAGGGTGCAGGCGGGCCCAGTGCAACAGGATGCAGGTGGGCCCAGTGCAACAGGGTGCAGGTGGGCCCAGTGCAACAGGGTGCAGGTGGGCCCAGTGCAACAGGGTGCAGGTGGGCCCAGTGCAACAGGGTGCAGGTGGGCCCAGTGCAACAGGGTGCAGGTGGGCCCAGTGCAACAGGGTGCAGGTGGGCCCAGTGCAACAGGGTGCAGGTGGGCCCAGTGCAACAGGGTGCAGGTGGGCCCAGTACAACAGGGTGCAGGCGGGCCCAGTGCAACAGGGTGCAGGTTGGGGGCCCTGGTGCTTGTGTCTGTGATGGATCCCTGAGTAGTCTGTGAGGCCCTGTTGGAGGAAGAAAGCACCTTTTACATTCCCTTCGCCCCTCACTCCCCGAAGGGAGGGGTTAACGACAGGCGGGACCAAAGAGTTGAAGTTCAATCTCCCGGAAGGACAACTAGGTGAGTACACACGCACGCACGCACACTGCCTTTCGTCCGCGCCCTGTTTTTCAAAATTGTCATCTTTGGATAATCCTCAAGCCAATTTTCCTCCAATGCGTTTTCCATTAACCATTAAATCCGAGTAACACGTTGAAAACACAAACTCACGAACACACAAACACACAAACTCACAAACTCACAAACTCACAAACACACAAACTCACAAACACACAAACTCACAAACACACAAACTCACAAACACACAAACTCACAAACACACAAACTCACAAACACACAAACTCACAAACACACAAACTCACAAACACACAAACTCACAAACACACAAACTCACAAACACACAAACTCACAAACACACAAACTCACAAACACACAAACACACAAACTCACAAACACACAAACTCACAAACACACAAACTCACAAACACACAAACTCACAAACACACAAACACACAAACTCACAAACACATACACACCACACACACACGCCACACACACACACGCCACACACACACACACGCACGCCACACACACACACACACCACACACACACACGCCACACACACACACGCACGCCACACACACACACGCCACACACACACACACACGCCACACACACACACGCCACACACACACGCCACACACACACACGCCACACACACACACACGCCACACACACACACACGCCACACACACACACACGCCACACACACACACACGCCACACACACACACACGCCACACACACACACACGCCACACACACACACACGCCACACACACACACACGCCACACACACACACACACGCCACACACACACACACGCCACACACACACACGCCACACACACACACGCCACACACACACACGCCACACACACACACACACACACACACACACACACACACACACACACACCACACACACACACACACCACACACACACACACACCACACACACACACACACCACACACACACACCACACACACACACACACCACACACACACACACACCACACACACACACACACACCACACACACACACACACACCACACACACACACACACCACACACACACACACACACACACACACACACACACACAACACACACACACACCACACACACACACACACACCACACACACACACACACACACACACACACACACACACACACACACACACACACACACACACACCACACACACACACACCACACACACACACACCACACACACACACACACCACACACACACCCCACACACACACACCACACACACCCCACACAACACACACAACACACGCAACACCCACACGCAACACCCACACGCAACACCCACACGCAACACCCACACGCAACACCCACACGCCACCACGCAACACCCACACGCAACACCCACACGCAACACCCACACGCAACACCCACACGCAACACCCACACGCAACACCCACACGCAACACCCACACGCAACACCCACACGCAACACCCACACGCAACACCCACACGCAACACCCACACGCAACACCCACACGCAACACCCACACGCAACACCCACACGCAACACCCACACGCAACACCCACACGCAACACCCACACGCAACACCACACGCAACACCACACACCAACACACACACCAACACACACACACACACACACACAACACACACACCCCACATACACCTTCGCCCCCTTTTTCCAAATGACCCCCTCCCCTTGTGACCACCCCCCCCCTGCCACCTCTTCCTCCATTTCCCTCTTTCTCCCTTCTGCCACATTGCCCACACCTACCCCTTAGTTCCCCTTGACTACTACAACCCCTCTCCTACTCTCACTATCCATGCTCCATCCTCCCCCCCCCACCCCCTCTATCCTTCTCCCTTCAACCTCTCGACTTCTATCTGACTCAGCCTCACGTTACCTCTCAACCCCCTATGCCTTTCAGACCGTCCTAATTTTCAGACCCAGTATGCCCTTCCTACTCCAGACCTACCTACCCAAACCCAACTACCCCAGACCTTCCAACCTACCTTCCTAGATTCCCAGACCCCATTCGCCCCCCAGGCACCCCCCCCCCAGCCCCCATTCACCGCCAGACACCCCCCAGACCACATTCACCCCCGACCACTCTCAAGGTCTCCCCAGACCCCACAGAAAGGGTGAACTCTGGTACCATAGTTTCCAAGAAGAGTCTCAAGGTTTGGTACATCAATGCTGATGGAGGTAACTAATAAAACAGAAGAGGTAAAAAAAAAGTTAGTGAAGCAGATCCTGACATAGTTGCAATAGTGGAAACTAAAATAAATGGCATGATCTCGGGTACAATCGTTCCAGAGGGGTACCAGGTGATAAGAAAAGAAAGAACGCAGATAGGGAGGGGGGGGAGGTGGTACTGCCTAATAAAGCGGAAATGGAAGTTTGAAGACCTGGAAAATCGGGGTACCAATGAAAGCACAAGTTCCATACATGGAACTCTGACTGCAAATGGGAGAAAGATTGTGATCTTGGAAATCTACAATCCCCAACAAACAGTGGAAGACCCAGGCAGGAGAATGATGACAACAAGGCAAGTATAGATGAACTGCAGAAGGCAGCAACATTAGCTCACAGAATGAGAGCGAAACTGCTGGTCATGGGGGACCTAAATCATGGAGAGGTAAATTGGGAATCAAGGATTCCCCATGGCAAGGAAGAAACGTGGGGAGCAAAGTTAGTAGATGTAATAGACAGGAATTTCCTAACACAACATGTGAAGGAAGACCCAAGGGAAAGAGAAGGGAATACACCAAGCCTATTAAACCTGATTTTTACAACGTAGAAGACATCGAGAATTTGGAACATGAAATACCTCTAGGGGCCAGTGACCATTGTGTCCTAGTCTTTGACTACATGATGGAACTCAAACTTGTGACCAAGGGACAAGAGGTCTGGGAAAGGAGCGTTGACTACAGGAAAGGGGACTACAGGAGGATAAGGGACTATCTGGGAGAAGTGCAGTTGGGGGGGAAGAAATTAGAGGAAAAACAGTTGGAGATGATGGACCTAGTCACACGGAAATACCAGGAGGCCGAAAAGAGAGTTATACCAACAGTAAAGGAAAAAAGTAAGGGGGAATAAAATAACACTGTCTATAATAATAGTGTAAGGAAGCAAAACTGAGAAGCAGGATGGAGTGGAAGAAGTACTGAAGACAAAGGACAGAGGACAACAGGATCAGATGCAACAGAGCTAGGAACGATTACATTAACATAGGAGCATCGGAAAGAAATTATGAGAACGATATTGCGATCAAAGCGAAAAAGCGATCCAAATTACTACACAGCCATATAAAAGGAAAAATGTCGGTGAACGACCAAGTGACAAGACTAAGGAAAACAGAGAGGGCATATACAGAAAGTGACAAGGAAATCTGCAAGGCACTAAATGCCAGTTTCCATTTCCAGTGTTCACAACCGAGCCTGAGCAGCTCCCATTGTTAGAAGAGATTACCTTAGATAAAAGACTATAAGATATAGAGGTGACAGCAGAAGAGGTAATGAAACAGTTAACACTGGATGCAACTAAAGCGGTTGGACCAGACAAAGTATCCCCGTGGATACTAAAAGAGGCAGCTGCAGGCCCTCAGTGTGCCTCTGGGAAGGATCTTTAATGTATCACTTATGTCGGGGGAATTGCCCAATTGCTGGAAGAGGGCAAATGTTGTACCGATTTTCAAGAAAGGTGATAGGGAGGAGGCACTTAACTATAACTTAACGTATCACTGACAAGCATCCCTTGTAAAATACTTGAAAGAATAATTAGGCTAAGACTGTTTGCACACCTAGAGAACATTAGGTTTGTAAACAAACATCAACATGGGTTCATGGAAAGGGAAATCTTGCCTAACAAACCTTTTGGAGTTCTATGATAAATTAACAAGGAAAAGGCAGAACAGAGAAGATTAGGCAGACTGCATAATTCTGGACTGCCAAAAAGCCTTTGATACAGTACCGCATACGAGACTGCTATTCAAACTTGAAAAGGCAGGCGGGAGTGAGGGGGTAAAGGCCCTAGCATAGGTAAGGATATGCCTAACAGGAAGGAGCCAGAGAGTTACGGTAAGGGGCGAGAAGTCGGACTGGTGAACAGTAACAAGTGGAGTACCTCAAGGATTGGTGCTGGGACCAATTCTATTTCTAATATTCGTTAACGACATGTTTACAAGAGTAGAAGTCCTAATGTCGATGTTCGTGGATAATGCAAAGTTGATGAGAAGAGTTGTGACAGATGAGGATTGTAGGATCCTCCAAGAGGACTTGAACAGGTTGCAGAGATGGTCCGAGAAATGGCTACTGGAGTTCAACACAAGCAAATGTAAAGTTGTGGTAATGGGACTAAGTGATAGGAGACCAAAGAGACAGTACACAATGAAGGGGGAACTGCCTAACGACGCAAGAAAGAGACCTGGGAGTGAACGTAACACCTAAACTAACTCCTGAGGCACATATAAATAGGATATCGACAGCAGCGTACTCTACACTGGCAAAAGTTAGAACATCATTCAGAAACCTCAGTAAGGAGGCATTTAGGGGGCTTTACACTGCTTACGTGAGGGCAGTCTTAGAGTATGCTGCCCCATCACGGAGTCCCCACCTGAAGAAACACATAAGGAAACTGGAAAAGGTTCAGAAGTTTGCAACGAGACTCGTCCTAGCGTTACGAGGGATGTGATATGAAGAGCGCCTGAAGGAACTGAGCCTTACAACACTAGAAAAAAGAAGGGAGAGGGGGGATATGATAGGAACATATAAAATACTCAGGGTATTGACAGAGTGGACATATACGAAATATTCACACGGAATAGTAACAGAACGAGGGGACTTGGGTGGAAGCTGGAAACTCAGATGAGTCACAGAGATGTTAGGAAGTTTTCTTTTAGCGTGAGAGTAGTGGAAAAATGGAATGCACTTAAGGAGCAGGTTGTGGAAGCAAATACTGTTCATAATTTTAAAATTAGGTATGATAGGGAAATGGGACAGGAGTCATTGCTGTAAACAACCGATGGCTCGAAAGGCGGGATCCAAGAGTCAATGCTCGATCCTGCAGACACAAATAGGTAAGTATACACGCACACGCACATTGTGTGTGTCTCGGCTGACTGGAGCTCCGTCAGCACTACTTGTCGTCCAGCTATTGTGCAACACACAGCAATGTATATAAGGAGAAGACCCCAGCTAACATTGTGTGAGCGAGTCTCAAAGGGGCCATAACTTTCATATATGCAATAAATGAAAACTGGTTCGTTTTCAATCAAACTTTTTTGACTAATTGTATATGAAAAGGTCTTCATCTGGTCCTAGTCTCAGCATCGTAGTATAAATAGGAAGGACGAAAAAAATATTTAATTAAGTGTCAAAAAATTCCCAAAATGTTGACACAAGTGTCAACTGAAATCATGTCTGTGACTCTCAGCTATCACCATAGCATATAATAAAAAAGTTAATAATTAGTTTTATCCAAAAATATACATTTTACAAAGTCCAACATTACATTTTTTTTCTATTTTGTTTTCTTATGTTTATCAGGCGATTTGAATGAAACTTATACACCTGACTGCACATAAACTTATCTGTAAGGGTGCCAGTTTTGGAAGGAAATTGGTTGATGTCAACCTCAGCCACAGATGGCAGCACCTGAGACTTCATTTCTTCATTCCAAGTAACATAAACGTAACTTCTACTTTCATTTTTTATTCAATTTACATTCAACTTACACCTTATAAGTAGAGTTTGTCTCTAAAATGAGTATGACGTATTTTTTCCCCAAGTTCATTTATTGATTTTATAAATAGTAATACACGTGATATTTGAATAATATTTTTGGGAACTTTGACTATTTGTATTAGTAAAACTAAACATATTTTGGAAAATCCAGTTAGGCAAATCCTTTATTATATGCTAATGTGATAAGAGTGTCATAAAAATGACTCCATTTGAAACTTGTGGTTGTAGTAAATGAAAATAGTGTAAAATTCGTTGAAAAACAAAATCTCTTTCTATTTTGCCTGCAATATTGAAACTTGGAATTAAACAAAAGTACTCTACATGGGCGATTATTCGGAAGTGACGATGCTTCTTCAGTCCAGGAAAGTTTACCAGGAAGGTGTACCGTCAAGGTGTACCAGGAAAGTGTACAGTGAATGTGTACCAGGCAGGTGTACAGTGAATGTGTACCAGGAAGGTGTACAGTGAATGTGTACCAGGAAGGTGTACAGTGAATGTGTACCAGGAAGGTGTACCGTGAATGTGTACCAGGAAGGTGTACCGTGAATGTGTACCAGGAAGGTGTACCGTGAATGTGTACCAGGAAGGTGTACCGTGAATGTGTACCAGGAAGGTGTACCGTGAATGTGTACCAGGAAGGTGTACCGTGAATGGGTACCAGGAAGGTGTACCGTGAATGGGTACCAGGAAGGTGTACCGTGAATGGGTACCAGGAAGGTATACCAGTAAGGTATACCAGAACGATGACCCATGAAGGTGTTTGTGCAAAAGAAATAGTTTACAGTCAACACACCAAGCGAGCATAAACCTCGGCGAATTTATTTTTTCTCAACCCAAGTTCATATATATTATATTGTTTGTTGCCGACACCCTTTTTACCACCATACTGACCCTGTCAATGATGCAACCCACAACAGTTAGGTAACTCCCAACCACGTACTGCTAGGTAAACAAGAGACATGAGGTGAAAGGAAACTCGCTTAAAAGTCTTTAGCTAAGCACGAGATTCAAACTTGAGACTTATTTTCGGCTGTTAACCATTGTGTTATTATCCTAAATAACACAAAAACTAAAACTATTTGGGTAAATCTTATGATAATGATATACGATAAGGTTCTCATTCACTGCAAGTCTGAGCACTGAGTTCTTGTGTTTAGGCTTCAGCCTCTATATATTACTCGCTTACACTGTGTTTTTCATGTGAGGGAATGATGGGGATGAGGAGGAGGGAACAGTGGAGGGAAGAATGTTGGGGAGGACGAGGGGATGGGGAGTGGGAGATGGTGAGGAGGACGAGGGGGGGGGGCAGGGGAGTGGGGAATGAGGGGGGGGGGAAGTGGAGTGGGGGATGGTGGGAAAGACGAGGGGACGGGGGAGTGGGAAATGGTTGGGGGGG
>NC_091165.1:19665366-19684715 GCF_040958095.1 Procambarus clarkii
ACTGCTCACAGGAAGGGTAGCGTGTGCACCACTGCTCACATGATGGGTAGGGAGTGCACTACTGCTCACATGATGGGTAGGGGGTGCACCACTGCTCACAGGATGGGTAGGGGGGTGCACCACTGCTCACAGGATGGGTAGGGGGGTGCACCACTGCTCACAGGATGGTTAGGGGGTCCACCACTGCTCACAGGATGGGTAGGGGGTCCACCACTGCTCACAGGATGGGTAGGGGGCGCACCACTGCTCACAGGATGGGGTTTAGAATGTATAATAAAGGAATTTAACGAAACTCATTTCAGTAACTACTTTTTATTATGCTTATTTAGGACCTGATGTTACAGAAACTTCCTGATACAGATTATATGGCACCTCTCCCGTCTCCTTTCCGGAAAGTACATTAAAATGCCTTCATACGGTCTTAATATTTTAGATATTTTAACTCTAGCTATTCCTACAGCTCTCTGTATTCCTTCTATTTCAGAAATTTTCCCCGGGCTTGAAAGGTGAGGTGATTATCGTGCAGTTATCAAGGCGGGGAAGTGCAAGTGATTTGAAAAGATGGATCATTCTTGTGGCTTTCTTGGATTTGAAGGTTTTCATAATCCAGCCAGCAATTTTCCTGACAGATGACACCTTCGTTGTTGCGGTCACTGAATTGCGTGATAATTTCTAGATTGTTTACGTGTGATTTTCATTTTATGTGACTAGATTGCGACGGGAATCTTATGTCCAGATAAATTAATTTTTCACGTCTATAGGTAAGTAGCTGGACTTTATTTCCCTTGATTGTCAGGTTGTTTTCCATGGCTTGTTGGAAAGCTTTATTAAGCTTTGTTGGTTTCCCCTCTTTCCTACTGAGGAAATATTCATGTTGACTGTTTGGTAGTGTCTGCAAAGGCTGACCGGAAGCTGTGATGTTCATGTGTCTGATATAAGCTGCGAGGACCGTGTCTTGGGGGGCGGGGATTTTCACTCGGTGCAGATTTCATTATTAATTTATTCTTTACCGACTATTTTCTATTGTGACATTTTTGTCGGGTAACTGAATACCCATTACCTTACTTTACCTGTCGTTCCTCTTATACCTTATTTTCTGAACTCTTGTTTCATAGTCACGTTCATCAAATACCTTTTCAAAATCTAATGCCTTTTCAAAGTTTTTTGTATAACAGCAATAACAATTTTTTTTTAATGATTCATTGTAATCTGCCATAATGGATGAGCGAGTGTGAAAGACAGGATTATCCTCTTCTATATTAGTGTTGACCTGGATTGTGTAATCACGTCCTGTTCCGGGATATTTATTGACTTTCCAAGAACAGGAGAGAAGCGTATGTGGAATGGTTTCCTTCCACCTGATGTTATAGGTGGAAGGATTACATTCCTTCCACCTGTTGGTTGTATTACACTCTGCGGGGAACCACGATAACAAGGCTTCCTGTACCCGGCAATAATGATAGCAACAATTCATTCAAACAGCTCTAAATATTCTTCAAACCAAATGGTACTGTAGAAGAGCAGTGATCGTTGCATAGGTTTGGTTTATTATTTAAGCTGGAATCTCAAGCTGCAGCTGCTTATACTTATCGACTCTTAACAGTGACTAAGAACGAAGGTGTGTGTGCACTGTGGCTCCTCATGCCCCACTTCCAGCTTTGTTATGCATGACGTTTTAAATACATGTTTTGCTTGTCTTAATTGTGTTAACTGCAAATTGTAAGTGGAATTCGATTCGACAATTTCTTTCAGCAATGCTTTCAGCACCCTTTTGCCGACCACTGCTGATGGGTGCGAAAATTTCCTGACAACTCTCCTATTTACCAACGTATTTAACTCCATTTTCCTACTTCCTTTAAATTTAAACAGGGCTGATATAGTTCACATTGCCTATTCCGTTCAATAATTTATATTCAATAATCACATCTGTTTCGCCTCTCCTTTAAGGTTATGAGGTTGAATTCATTAGACTATTCTCAGAGCTGAGCCTCCTTAACTCTCTGGTACTAATTTAGTTGTGGATCTCTGACAATTCTTAAGTTTCCTCTAGTGCTTCACGAGGTAAGAGTTACTCGGCGGCGCTGTATGCTGCTTGAACTACCTCACACAGGTAGTCTGTGTATGGACTTAAAAGCCTCCTTCTTTAGATATTTTATTGCTGTTCTCTTATGTTTGCTAACTCCTCATGTACCGCTGATGCTCTCCTGGTCAAAGGAGGTTTTAGTGTTAATGATGGGCTTAAATCTACCCCCTCCAAGTCTTTTATTTTTCTCCTGTTGTTTCTAATAGAAGTCTTCTACATACGATGCAGTATACTACATGTCACCTATATACATCTCCCATCTTTATTAGATTAAACTGATTTGGATTAAATTCCAGTTAGCAACTATCTATCGTATCTGGAAGTGTGCCGAGGTGTTCATACAGTACTCTACAGTGCTGAGGAAACTCTACAGTTCTCTGTTCTTTCTCTCATTAACTTTGCATCATCTGTAAACACTGACACGTCCGAGCTCGCTCCTGGTGGATTGTTTACATAAATTAGAAGCAAGGGTCGCAAGACTGGGTCCTGGCGAAGCCCACTGTACAGACTCCTGGCTGATGCTTTCTCTTTCAGTATGGTACTTTGATTCCTGTCTGCTAGGCACTCTCTTACCTAGTGTGTTTTTCTCAGTCTGTTTCCCATTACATCTCCTTTTGGCTCCACGCTGTGTATTAATCTTTTTGTGAAGAACGGCATGAAAAACCTTACGGCAAAACAGGATTACAGAGCTCATTTCTTTGGGAAAGTAACACTCTTAGTTTGGCTGCTATCCCTTGGCACAAACTGATTTCGCAATGCAAGTTGGGCCTTCCTCCTTTATATACCACAAAAAGATGGCACCCCACGGGGGTGCCTGAGGCCTGAGAGGGAAGATGCCTGAGAGGGACGAGGAGTGAAGTGATGCAGCCATTACAGCTCTATATCTCACGGCATCACATCTTAATTCGCTGCATTTTGCAAGCTGTTCAACGCCCACATAACGCACCCAGCGTCACCACGATGCCATAAACGCCCTATACGCCCCCAAGGAAGCCATCGTCTCTGTCCCTCACCGCTAGGAGCGTGTTCTCAGTGGTCCAGATTTCTCGCACAGATGTTATGAATAACCGCGTTTATCCCAGTGTCCAGCGGGCCGATGCTGGCGATTAATAAGAGAAGCTGGTCTCTGCGGGCTGGGGAGATGAGGGACATGTTCCCCGCAGTCGAGGTCACGGGCGGTGAAGGGTCGCTTCAGGTACAATAATGTTCTTACCTGTTCTTACCTACCTTCTGCCCGTCTCACTGAGATTGAGACGGTCGATCTCCAGCACTTTGGTTCCGTCTTTTCAACCTTCAATGTGAGGCCTCTTCGTTGGTGTTCGGGCAGACTTGTACTATGGCTGTGATTGTGAAATATTTAGATCAAAGAATTAACCTTCAGTTCTTAAGGATTAGGGTGATATTTTCTCTGTTTTGTCTATGTAAATAATTATCATGACAATCTTTAGTTCTTAATGCCACCCAAACGGGTACGATCAAATAAACATGTTCAGTGGCTAAAGGTGAATTATGGGGAATAACTTTAGTCATTCATTAGAGAGGGAGATGGGGGGAGACTGCCCCAGGCACCGACGGATACTACTTCTAGTGTGTGTCTTTTTGCCCCAAAATGATTTTCTTGAGTGTGTAATATATATATATATATATATATATATATATATATATATATACATATATATATATATATATATATATATATATATATATTATTAATATATATATATATATATATATACATATATATATATAATATAAATATATATAATATAAATAATAATAATAATAATAATCTCAAGAGTGTGTTAGCCTGTCCAAGGGTGGAGACTAGACACTTGGTGCTAGTCTTCCCCAACTTTGCAAGAGGAAATGGTCTGGAGTGCGGAACGGACATAGGCTTCAAGAGGACGGGTTGGGTCGGTGGTTGCCAGAATTCAAGCCAGAACAGCGTGCCAGGGGTCACAGATACAGTGACAGGCTCATTGATCACTTTGTGGTACCTCAAGGCTGATCTGTCACTGTGTGTGGTGACTCGAGGCTGATCTGTCACTGTGTGTGGTGGCTCAAGGCTGATCTGTCACTGTGTGTGGTGGCTCAAGGCTGATCTGTCACTGTGTGTGATGGTTCAAGGCTGATCTGTCACTGTATGTGGTGGTTCAAGGCTGATCTGTCACTGTGTGTGGTGGCTCAAGGCTGATCTGTCACTGTGTGTGGGGGCCTCAAGGCTGATCTGTCACTGTGTGTGGTGGCTCAAGGCTGATCTGTCACTGTGTGTGGTGGCCTCAAGGCTGATCTGTCACTGTGTATGGTGGCTCAAGGCTGATCTGTCACTGTGTGTGGTGGTTCAAGGCTGATCTGTCACTGTGTGTGGGGGCCTCAAGGCTGATCTGTCACTGTGTGTGGTGGTTCAAGGCTGATCTGTCACTGTGTGTGGGGGCCTCAAGGCTGATCTGTCACTGTGTATGGTGGCTCAAGGCTGATCTGTCACTGTGTGTGGTGGTTCAAGGCTGATCTGTCACTGTGTGTGGTGGCCTCAAGGCTGATCTGTCACTGTGTGTGGTGGCTCAAGGCTGATCTGTCACTGTGTGTGGGGGCCTCAAGGCTGATCTGTCACTGTGTATGGTGGCTCAAGGCTGATCTGTCACTGTGTGTGGTGGTTCAAGGCTGATCTGTCACTGTGTGTGGTGGCCTCAAGGCTGATCTGTCACTGTGTATGGTGGCCTCAAGGCTGATCTGTCACTGTGTGTGGTGGTTCAAGGCTGATCTGTCACTGTGTGTGGTGGCCTCAAGGCTGATCTGTCACTGTGTGTGGTGGCTCAAGGCTGATCTGTCACTGTGTGTGGTGGCCTCAAGGCTGATCTGTCACTGTGTGTGGTGGCCTCAAGGCTGATCTGTCACTGTGTGTGGTGGCTCAAGGCTGATCTGTCACTGAAGACAGGCAAGACGAGTGTTCACCCTTCCATGTGAACTGTTCTATTCCCGACTCATTTTTCCTCCCTACATTAATTGTTTATTTTTCACATTCATATTTCTTAAATTTCCATTCTTATTCCCCTCTTTCTCGATAAAACTTAATTTATTCTCCTCTCTCTCTCTCTCTCTCTCTCTCTCTCTCTCTCTCTCTCTCTCTCTCTCTCTCTCTCCACCTAGTCCTCGTCTCCTCCTCATTTGGCCCAGCATTAAACCCCCTCAGGTGCACCTGCCTCGCCGCGTAATTGGTAAGGTAATTTGGGGCCGTGTCCTGCTGGAGGTACACTGTTGTCCACCAGACCTCCCCCCCCCCCCCCCCGGCGGTAGGACTGGTGTCCCTCTCTTGTCACGGACTCTGCACACACCAATACATAATTCTCGCCTATGGATATGTATACAAATATATATTATATTGGGGGAGGGGGGGGGGGAGAGAGAGAATTATCCATAAAGAGACCAGTTATTTAAGCACAAAATGCCTCGTCCACCAGCTTAATTTGCATGTTTCTCTCGTGGAATTATCCCCTATTAGGTCAGCTTAGGTCAGATTAGATTTGATTAGGTCGCGTTAATTAGGGTAAATATATTACAAATGAAAGAGTCAAGAGGGTAAACAAAATATAGTGGAATCCAATCCAATCTGTAAGTGATCTGATTCCATCAATGGACTCTAGCTTGAGGTATATGTACTCTCCACCTCGCCCCTTTCATAACATCACAGGCTCGGTGACACATCATGATGTTCCACCACCAAAGAACACATTCTCCTCAAACATCTCTCTATATACCACCTGCGGGCTATTCATGCCCGTGCCACCTCTTGCGGTGGCTTAATCTTCATCAATCGATCATCCCTTACATAAGACAGCTGGCCACAGGCTCAAGGAACGACACACACACACACACACACACACACACACACACACACACACACACACACAGGGGGCCTCGTAGCCTGGTGGATAGGATTTCCGCATGAGGCGGAAACAAATGGGCAAAGTTTCTTTCACCCTGAATGCCCCTGTTACCTAGCAGTAAATAGGTACCTGGGAGTTAGTCAGCTGTCACGGGCTGCTTCCTGGGGTGTGTGTGTGTGTGTGGTGTGAAAAAAAAATAGTAGTTAGTAAACAGTTGATTGACAGTTGAGAGGCGGCCGAAAGAGCAAAGCTCAACCCCCTCAAGCACAACTAGGTGAATACAACTAGGTGAATACACACACACACACTCACACTCAGACCAGTGTCCCTAACCTGCATACCATGCAAGCTGATGGAGAAGATTGTGCGAAGAAAGCTAGTGGAGCACCTGGAGCGAAAGAACTTTGTAACACAGCATCAACATGGATTCAGGGATGGCAGGTCCTGCCTCACAGGGTTACTTGAATTCTACGACCAGGCAACAAAAATAAGGCAAGAAAGAGAAGGGTGGGCAGACTGCATATTTTTGGATTGTCAGAAAGCCTTTGACACAGTGCCACACAAGAGGCTAGTGAAAAAACTGGAGATGCAGGCTGGAGTGAAAGGGAAGGTACTCCGTTGGATACAGGAGTACCTAAGTAACAGGAGACAACGAGTCAGTGTGAGGGGTGAGGTCTCAGATTGGCGAGACGTTACGAGTGGAGTACCGCAGGGGTCAGTCCTTGGACCTATACTGTTTCTGATATATGTAAATGATCTTCCAGAGGGTATAGAATCGTTTCTCTTAATGTTTGCCGATGATGCAAAAATTATGAGGAGGATTGAAACTGAGGACGATAGTAGGAGGCTACAAGATGACCTAGACAGACTGAGTGAATGGTCCAACAAATGGCTGTTGAAGTTCAACCCGAGTAAATGCAAAGTAATGAAACTAGGTGGTGGAAATAGGAGGCCAAACACAGGATACAGAATAGGAGATGAAGTACTTAATGAAACGAACAGAGAGAAAGATCTAGGAGTTGATATCACACCAAACCTGTCTCCTGAAGCCCACATAAAAATAACGTCTGCGGCATATGCGAGGCTGGCTGACATCAGAACAGCGTTCAGGAACCTGTGTAAGGAATCATTCAGAATCTTGTACACCACATATGTAAGACCAATCCTGGAGTATGCGGCCCCAGCATGGAGCCCGTACCTTGTCAAGCACAAGACGAAGCTGGAAAAAGTCCAAAGGTATGCCACTAGACTAGTCCCAGAACTAAGAGGCATGAGTTACGAGGAAAGGCTGCGGGAAATGCACCTTACGACACTGGAAGACAGAAGAGTAAGGGGAGACATGATCACAACCTACAAAATCCTCAGAGGAATCGACCGGGTAAACAAGGATAAACTATTCAACACTGGCGGGACGCGAACAAGGGGACACAGGTGGAAACTGAGTACCCACATGAGCCACAGAGACGTTAGAAGGAACTTTTTCAGTGTCAGAGTAGTTAACGGATGGAATGCACTAGGCAGTGATGTGGTGGAGGCTGACTCCATACACAGTTTTAAATGTAGATATGATAGAGCCCAGTAGGCTCAGGAACCTGTACACCAGTTGATTGACGGTTGAGAGGCGGGACCAAAGAGCCAAAGCTCAACCCCCGCAAGCACAAATAGGCGAGTACAACTAGGTGAGTACACTCACTGTACGACAACATACTTGAGCATCTCGACCACAACAGCCAAACTCAGAATGATGTATACAAAAAATAGTGTTTAAATTAAGTTGTCTTTTACAGGTAAAAAAAAAATATTAGAAAAATAAACAAACTCTGATGATTTTCTACCAAAAATATTTAGTGCAGTCAAAGTGTAATATATGATTTACAACAAAAATTACTAGTGTTAAAACTAAACTGAAATAGAGGATTAAAAAAATCAAAACACTAAATAATTATTAGTTAAACTAAACTGAAATTCAATGATATAAAACAAAAAAACATAAATCAATCAATACAGAAGTAGGAGTTTACAAATTGTTAAGAATAGTAGGAGACAACGTCGTGCCTCCTTGTAATGGTCACCATATTGGAAGAGGGGAGGGGGGGAGGTGGGGGGGGGGGAGAGATGGACCCCCCCCAATGATATATGCCCAAACTTTCGCGACTTTGAATAATGCATTTACAAAGTGGAGCAACACGAAGTCTCCTTCACAACTGCAATTTAACGTAAGCCATCCCAGCGATGGCCTGGAATATCCATATTTACGAGACTCAAACTCCAAGTCTTTGACCCACAGCTACAGCCCCGCCGCTCCTGTGCCAAGTAAGTCCACTACGAGCTCACCATATCCCGTGCTACTTGTCCTGCTCCTGAGCCAGTAAGTTCACTACGAACTCACCATATCCCGTGCTACTTGCCCTGCTCCTGAGCCAGGCAAGTCCACTACGGGCTCGCCCTATCCCGTGCTACTTAGGAACGTTTTGCTCCATGTTGCTGAATCTAAAACCACCATGTCGGAAGTAATTCTTTCATCCTCGAAGAGTCATGAGCCTCTGTAACGACGAGCTCTGAACGGTACACTCCGGTACATGGTACACCAACCTGGTGAACGGTACACCAACCTGGTGAACGGTACACCAACCTGGTGAACGGTACACCAACCTGGTGAACGGTACACTCCGGTACATGGTACACCAACCTGGTGAACGGTACACTCCGGTACATGGTACACCAACCTGGTGAACGGTACACCAACCTGGTGAACGGTACACCAACCTGGTGAACGGTACACTCAGGTACATGGTACACCAACCTGGTGAACGGTACACCCCGGTACATGGTACACCAACCTGGTGAACGGTACACCCCGGTACATGGTACACCAACCTGGTGAACGGTACACCCCGGTACATGGTACACCAACCTGGTGAACGGTACACCAACCTGGTGAACGGTACACTCAGGTACATGGTACACCAACCTGGTGAACGGTACACCCCGGTACATGGTACACCAACCTGGTGAACGGTACACCCCGGTACATGGTACACCAACCTGGTGAACGGTACACCAACCTGGTGAACGGTACACCCCGGTACATGGTACACCAACCTGGTGAACGGTACACCAACCTGGTGAACGGTACACTCAGGTACATGGTACACCAACCTGGTGAACGGTACACTCCGGTACATGGTACACCAACCTGGTGACCGGTACACCAACCTGGTGAACGGTACACCAACCTGGTGAACGGTACACTCAGGTACATGGTACACCAACCTGGTGAACGGTACACCCCGGTACATGGTACACCAACCTGGTGAACGGTACACCCCGGTACATGGTACACCAACCTGGTGAACGGTACACCCCGGTACATGGTACACCAACCTGGTGAACGGTACACCCCGGTACATGGTACACCAACCTGGTGAACGGTACACAGGTACAAACAACAACAAGCACACCAGTCGGGGCTTAGAAAAAAACAAACAAGTGAGCAAAACAAACAAGTGAGCAAAACAAACAAACAACCCACAAACAGAAAACATTCAGCACATTCAATTCATTGATTTGAGTCTGATAAAGACTAAGGTCATTGAACCTCTGGGAGAGTTTTGTGATATCTACTCGATTCCCACAACAGGAGGTTAGGTGAGCTGCTAGGTGAACAGGTGCATTAGGTGATAGGAAATACGCCTAATTATTTATGTCCCGCCCGGGATTCGATCCCGGAATTCTCGATTGAGAGTCAAGGACGAACCCGACTGTACTGATGCCACACTATGAAAAACTTGATATAAAATAATGTACATCCTCACTCGACACACATGCTCACTCGACACACATGCTCACTCGACACACATGCTCACTCGACACACATGCTCACTCGACACACATGCTCACTCGACACACATGCTCACTCGACACACATGCTCACTCGACACACATGCTCACTCGACACACATGCTCACTCGACACACATGCTCACTCGACACACATGCTCACTCGACACACATGCTCACTCGACACACATGCTCACTCGACACACATGCTCACTCGACACACATGCTCACTCTACACACATGCTCACTCGACACACATGCTCACTCGACACACATGCTCACTCGACACACATGCTCACTCGACACACATGCTCACTCTACACACATGCTCACTCTACACACACGCTCACGCTACACACCCCTCAACACTACATATTCTCACTAAACCCATCCTCACTCAACTCACTCAAAATACTCAACACACGGAACACCACACAAAGCAACTAAAAACAAAACGAAGCGCGCTCGCACACACACAAAGGTGGACAACTGAGTACCTAAATGAGCCAAAGAGACGCTAAAAAAAATGTATGTCAGAGTAGTACACAAATGTAAAGCATCGGACAGTGCTGTGGCTACGGCAGACTCCATATACACAGTCTCAAAAGTAGATATGACAGAGCCTAATAGGCTCAAAAACCGGTACCCCCAGTTGACTGGCAGTTGAGAAGCAGGACCAAAGAGCTGAAGCTCAACCTTCCCCGCAAGCCCAACTAGGCGAACACCAGACGACGACTGGGGCAAAGGAAGATGAATTGGAATGAGAGGGAGCGTGCGTGGGGACAGTAAGGGCCGGGCTACACCAGCCAGACGTCCTCCCTGCAACCACCTCAACCAAACTCTGGCGCCCAACTTTGCTAGCGAACGACGCAAGTTTTGGAGCAGCAAGGTAAGTGGGCCGGGTTTTCTGAGACACCAGGTTTCAGGAATTATGGAAGGCACGTAACTAAGACGGAACTATATGCAAGATACAAATAGAATATATATATATATATATATATATATATATATATATATATATATATATATATATATATATATATATATATATATATATAATATAAAATGAGAGAGAGGGGGGGATATCTTTTTTTTCTTGTTTGTCTAGGATTGGAGGCCAGATGCTTAGGGGCTAGCCTGACCTAACTTTGCAAGGGGGACTAATCTAGGGTACGGGGCAAACACACGCCGATTTGGGTCGGTATAAGTTGAATGCTTAAACAAATATTAGCATTTATACACCCCCCATCCCCCACACCTTGAAATTTTCATTTGATAGACCAGGCCAATATCTAGCCCTGGAGACCTCGTCTCCCTAGTCCTCTGAGGACTTATTTGATCGACATTCCCCCCCCCCCCTATCAATCTCCCCTACTGGAGTCCGGAACTTGACTGTCCTAGCTTAAATGTCCTAGTTATCCAGCCAATCTCTCTTGTGACCTTCTATATGGACCTGGCAACGGCTGATTGTATTAGATGTTGAAT
Source organism: Procambarus clarkii (assembly GCF_040958095.1). NCBI lineage: Eukaryota > Metazoa > Arthropoda > Malacostraca > Decapoda > Cambaridae > Procambarus > Procambarus clarkii. Next base: position 19,676,658 of record NC_091165.1, read on the forward strand.
CATATGATTTAAACACATCCTGTGTGACTTATATTTCACGCTTAATTGCTTAATCTATTTCTAATCTGATCGCAGTCCTCCACAGCTTGGCGAGGAAGTGTAAGCTTACAAGTAGATCAAATCGTCGCTAATCCCCTTGAAGCGCACCGCATGCTCTCTCAAATGCCTGCATCTCGTAGCACAAGGTATTTTAACCATTCAGTATTCATATACTGGGAATGACTTAAGAGATTCTCCTGGCTAAAAATATGATATTTTGGTAATGCCATCACACAGCTGCTCTTGAAGTGATTGGAGGAGTTCATCTCCTCCTTCAATTCATTATATTTGTTTTCGACCTGTACTCCAAAGGAACACTTTGAACTCCAAATGAATTCTCTGTACTCCAATGGATTCTCTGAAGGGGTAAGGGATTACTCTGAAGGTATTCAGAAGGGGAAGCATACATATGCTTCATCTTTAATCAGAGATGTAAGCTAGCTAAGCAACTAAGTGCAGGGGCATGGAGAAACTATAAAAATATTAGGATACTAGAGAGCAGAGAAAGATGCCAGAGCGCCAGGAATGAATACGTCAGGGTGAGAAGAGAGGCAGAAGGGCAATATGAAAACGACATAGCCAGCAAAGCAAAGACTCAACCTAAATTACTGCACAGCCACATCAGGATGAAAACATCAGTGAAGGAACAGGTAATAAAACTGAGGTTGGGGGGCAGAAAGATTCACCTCAAACGACAAGGAAGTGTGTAAGGAACTCAATACGAAATTCCAGGAGGTTTTCACATTAGACCAAGGGGGACGTTCCAGAGATAAGAGAGGAAATAGTTAACCCGGCACCACTGGAAGAGTTTGAGATTACCAGCGGGGAAGTAAGAAAGTGTTTACTAGAGTTGGATGTGACAAAGGCTATAGGCCCAGATTGAATCTCACCTTGGATACTAAAGGAAGGAGCAGAAGCACTGTGCCTGCCACTCTCCACAGTGTATAACAAATCACTGGTAACAGGAGAACTGCCAAAAGTTTGGAAGACGGCTAATGTAGTCCCGATAAACAAGAAAGGGGATAGACAGAGGCACTGAACTACAGGCCAGTGTCCCTAACTTTCATACTATGCAAGCTGATGGAGAAGATTGTGCGAAAAAGCTAGTGGAACATCTGGAGCGAAAGAAATTTGTAACACAACATCAGCATGGGTTTTGGGATGGCAAATCATGCATCACAGGATGAATTGAATCCTACGACCAGGCATCAAAAATCAGGAAAGAAAGAGAGGGGTGGGCAGACTGCGTATTTTTGGATTGCAAGAAAGCCTTTGACACAGTTCTACACAATACACTAGTGCACAAGCTGGAGATGCAGGCAGGAGTGAAAGGGAGGGTACTCCATTGGATTAGAGAGTACCATAGCAACAGAAGACAGCGAGTCACTGTGAGGGGGGCGAGGTCTCAGACTGGCGAAGTGTTACCAATGGAGTCCCGCAGGGTTCAGTCCTTGGACCTATACTGTTTCTGATAAATGTGAATAAGCTCCCAGAGGGAATAGACTCGTTCCTGCCAATGTTTGCTGATGATGCAAAAATTATGAGAAGAATTAAGTCAGAGGAAGATAGTATGAGGCGACAAGATGATGTAGATAAACTGAATGAATGGTCCAAAAAATGGCTACTACAGTTCAACCCGAGCAAATGTAAGGTAATGAAACTAGGCAGTGGACACAGGAGGCCAGAAACAGGACACCGAATGGAAGATGAAGTCCTCCATGAAACGGACAGAGAAAAATGTAGGAATTGATTCACACCAAACCTGTCTCCTGAAGCCCACATAAACAGAATAACATAGGCGGCGTATGCGAGGCTTGCTAACATCAGAACTGCATTCAGGAACCTGTGTAAGAAATCATTTAGAACCTTGTATACCTCATATGTAAGACCTATCCTAGAGTATGCGGCCCCAGCATGGAGCCCGTACCTTGTCTAGCATAACACAAAGCTTGAAAAATTTCGAAGGTATGCCACTAGGCTAGTCCCAGAACTAAGAGGCATGAGTTACGAAGAAAGGCTGCATGAAATGAACCTAACGTCTCTGGAAGATAGGAGAGCTCGGGAAGACATGATCACTACCTATAAAATTCTAAGAGGAATCGACAGGGTAGATAAAATTAAATTGTTCAACATGGGGGGTACTCGAGCGAAGTTACACAGGTGAAAACGTAGTATCCTCATGAGCCACAGGGACGTTAGAAAGAACTTTTTCAGTGTCAGAGTAGTTTACAGGTGGAATGCATTAGGCAGTGATGTGGTGGAGGCTGACTCCATACACAGTTTCAAATGTAAATATGATAAAGCCCAGTAGGCTCAGGAATCTGTACACGAGTTAATTGACAGTTGAGAGGCGGGACCAAAGAGCCAGAGCTCAATCCCCAGAAACACAACTAGGTGAGTACATATACAGCATGTATTCAGACGGGGAAGCATACATATACAGCCTGCATTCAAAAGGGGAAACATAGATTTGCAGCATGCATTCAGAAGGGGAAACATAGATTTACAGCATGTATTCAGAAGGGGAAACATAGATTTACAGCATGTATTCAGAAGGGGAAACATAGATTTACAGCATGTATTCAGAAGGGGAAACATAGATTTACAGCCTGCATTCAGAATGGGAAGCATACATTTACAGCCTGCATTCAGAAGGGGAAACATACATTTACAGCCTGCATTCAGAAGGGGAAACATACATTTACAGCCTGCATTCAGAAGGGGAAACATACATTTACAGCATGCATTCTGAAGGTTCACGTTATTCGTGAAGAACTTATAGATCATGTGTTTTGGGCTGGTTTCCAAAATGTTCTATCGTCCAAAGAAATAATCTGAACGGTGAAGCAATATATCTACATTGTACTCAGAAGTAATACTCTGTTCTCCACAGGATACTGTGTATAAAAGTCTTCAGATATACTCTATTATTCTAACGTATAGACTGTATATACCCCTCTAGGCACACACTGTATTATAATGGGTGTCTACCTCTTTTTTTCATTTTACGTTCATATATGTTCATATATTTTTAATCATATATGTTCATATATATTTTTATCATGTTCATATTTATTTATCATATATGTTCATATATTTTGTTCATTATTACATCCATGTACTTATTAACTTGTTCATTTATTCATTCATTAGTTAATTTAATATTTCAATCAGATATTGATTCATTGTCTTTGAAGTGTTCTTCCTGACAACCAGTTTGTTCTATTCAGTTGACCAAAAGTTGACAATTTCTGTGCAGAAGCGTTCATCTCTTCCATTCTGGGTACTCCTTGCTGCCTCCTTACTATTTCTCCTCATTCTGCTAGAACTCTTCCTTCTCCTCCTCACTCCTCTTCCTCACTGCTATTCCTCTTCCTCATTGCTATTCCTCTTCCTCATCAAAACTCTTCTCACTGTCCTCCCAATCGACCTAAGCGCTCTTCTCATAGTTCTTTTTCTCTGCAACACACAAAGGCAATGAATGGAAAAGTTAAGTACTGCATACATTTACAGGAAGACTGGACAACTTTCAGAAATGGCCAGACAAATGGCTGTAAGAGTTAAAACCCCAAAGAGTGTAAGGTAATTGAGATACGAAAGGGACAAAACTATTTTGAAACGTGTGTATAATTTTACAACTTACGCAAGAGACACACACACACACACACGTGGTAACATCAGCAGCATGTGGGAAGCTGGCAAACATTGAGCATATAACATTAAATAGGGACCCCCTTCCAAGACATACAAAATTAAATAAGAACCCCTTTCAAAACTATATATCCTAAAAGTCCAGATGTACAGTGAGCAGCACCGGCCTGAAACCCGCACCTCGTGAAAATTGAAAGTGAAAAGGTTTGCAAAAGGATTAGTGTCAGAGCTAAGGAGAGGGGGGGGGGGGGTAAAGCTACTAGAACGCGTTAAAGGAACTTTAACGCGTTCTCGTAGATCAAAGGAACCTCGCAACCCTAGAGAAGAGAAGAGAGTGGATATGATCACAGCATGTAAGATACTGAGAGGAATAGATGTGGAGGACATAGGCAGCCTCGTTAAATTTAGGAAACATAGGATGAGAGAACTTAGTGGAAACTTGAAATGTAAATGAATCGAAAATATATACAATGACTCATACCCTTTACGGATGGTCAGTAAGTGGAACTCATTGGAAGTCGAAGTGGTAGAAGCCGCCTCCATGTCAACCTGGTTACCCTTCACCGTGTTTTTTTTTTTTTTTTTTTTTTTTTTTACACTGGGTTCAGGAACAGACTACTGATGACTCCTGTTAGCAGACCGAGAGCTTTCTCTTTCCTTAGCTCATGGTAAGTCTTACCTACCAGTTTCCCTGGAATGACATACTATTTCCCTGGAACACGACATATTAATATATGTTAATATTATTTCCCTGGAACACGACAATCGACTTGAGAATGGTCCAGGACGGACCGAAACGTCGTCGTCCCTTCACCTTGTAGTGTGTGGTCTGGTCAACATACTTTAGCCACGTTATTGTGACTCATCACCTGCATGAGTCAAGGATTGGCAGCTAGTCAACCTTCCCGCGGCCGGAATACGAACCTAGGTCTAATCGCTTGCGAAGCGAGTGTGTTACCACTGTGCCACAACCGACTGGGTTGACAGCTGAGTGGACAGCGCTTCGAATTCGTAGTCCTGAGGTTCCGGATTCGATCCCCGGTGGAGGCGGAAACAAATGGGCAGAGTTTTATCACCCTGATGCATCTGTTCATCTAGCAGTAAATAAGTATCTGGGAGTTAGACAGCTGCTACTGGCTGCTTCCTAGGGGTTATCTTGAAGTTATCTTGAGATGATTTCGGGGCTTTAGTGTCCCCGCGGCCCGGTCCTCGACCAGGCCTCCACCCCCAAGAAGCCGCCCGTGACAGCTGACTAACACCCAGGTACCTATTTTACTGCTAGGTAACAGGGGCATAGGGTGAAAGAAACTCTGCCCATTGTTTCTCGCCGGCGCCTGGGATCGAACCCAGGACCACAGGATCATAAGCCCAGCGTGCTGTCCGCTCGGCCGACCGGCTCCCCTCCCCTCCCCGACCGGGGTGTGTAACAAAAGGGAGGTGTGACCGAGGACCGGGCCGCGGGGACACTAAAGCCCCGAAATCATATCAAGATAACCTCAAGATAACCACGGCGCTACCAGCGACTGTACGTGAAATTTGTATCAGCGATACGGGTCAATATTTAACCGCTGTGTATCGCCTTTTTCACTACTGGGAATACAGTTGCCATTTTCAAGAATTGGGTGTGATCTTTCTCGCATGTTTTAACGGTAACTTTAGTTAGCGGGTGTTGAAGTACCTCTCGGCCTCCTTCAGCAGCCACTGCGATATTAAGTCCGGTTTTATTTGTCGTATCCTGTTCCTCCAGGTGTATGTGTTTACCTCATCTACCGGTGAGGTAGATGTGTCATAGTGGTTCATAGTGTGTCATAGTGTTTCTCCAGACTGCCAACTCTCAATGTTGTAGCCTTTCTCCTCCTCCTCCTACGCCTCCTCCTACTCCTCTTTCTCCTGTTCCTTCTCCTGCTTTCTCCTCCTCGCTCCTCCTCGCTGCCCTTCTTACATCCCTCCTGACAGCAATAATATTTGTGACACAACTCTCTCACTCAAGCCCTACTTTAAGGGGACCGGAGCTCTCAAACTCTGGGGGAATTTTACGAGTGAATAGTAAGGAACAAAATTCCCTCCTCTAGTGTCTATATTATGAGGAGATTGTCGGAGCTCTCACACTCGCAGCTCGCTCACTGACGGCTCCATTAGGAGGGAGGGAGGGAAAGGGAATTTACTCATTAAATCCCGCATAACATTATCCAGTCGCAGCTTCTCTGATTCTTCAGTTATCTGGGCGAAAAATTTCTCCTCCGCATTCATTCCAATTTGTCCGCAGTGTTTACATTTAATTATCTCGAGGGCCACCGCGTGTTTGCTACAAACAAGATGTCATGGGCTCTTATTTTTACCCCCTTCTAAGGGATCGCCCTTTTTTTCCCCACTTCTAAGGGAATGTCTCTTTTTTTTCCCTCCAAATTTCTATTTAACTCGGTTCATTAGGGATGTTCTTGAAGGCAAGAAGTTGACCGGTTGTTTCAGTTTGTGTATGACTGAGGTATGGCGAACATTTCTGCTCTCTCTCTCTCTCGTTAATTTGTGGGACAACTTTACTCTTGCTCTAGACATTGTCCCAGGTAGAGCAGAGTCCCTCTTAATAAAACCATCACTAGGGAGGGGATGGTTTTCCTGGGATAGGCTCTGTACCTAGAAAAGGAGTTTGCCAGAAATAGTTAGCATCACCACTATCCTGATATCCAAGCCCACCAGCAACCACCACTATCCTGATATCCAAGCCCACCAGCAACCACCACTATCCTGATATCCAAGCCCACCTCCAACACCACGAAAACTCTGCTGATATACTAAAGATTTCCCCAGAAATGAACTTTAATAAATCTATTCATAAGAAAATTCATATATAAAACATAAAATACAATCATCCAAATTTGCAAAAAAAAAGTATTCACACAACCAACGAGGTCGTAGAAGACACTTTTTTTTCGCAGCATGATAAATGATAAATCTAACATTCACAGAACCTAGGTTTTGAGAGACGAGTTTTTTAAACGTTCCAAAACAGAGAAAATCCGTGTCTCCTCAAGAAAAAAATTCAGGATTTTAATGTCTTGATATATTTTACCAGGAAAGGAACATTGGCTCATCAGGGTTAATATGGAATTATGTAACAGAGCGACTGTCTTGTTTTCTTTTTTCTGTTTTACAGGTAACCTGGCAGGTTTTGTTCTTATTTTCTCGTACTTCGCCTTTATTTGGAAGACGGAGGTAGGTGGTTCTCTTAAGACATTGTACTAGCATCTTCGGGCCTCTTTAAACAGGGCAATGGAATCTGTCAGTCAGTCAGTCTCTCTCTCTCTCTCTCTCTCTCTCTCTCTCTCTCTCTCTCTCTCTCTCTCTCTCTCTCTCTCTCTCTCTCTCTCCCCCCCTCCCTCCCTCCCTCCCACCCTCCCTCCCCCCCCCTCTCTCCCTCCCTCCTGGAAGATTTTCCCGAGCATTCCACGTTTAGGGACATATGGTAATGAATTTACATAACTAAACCAGTCTCAACTAAACCCAACCAACTCTAACCTAACCTAACCTAACCTAACCTAACCTAACCTAACCAACAAAACCAAACATTACGAAACTTGTCCAAACAGTTCACATCACCACCGCCACACGGCAGTCTCTACACACACACACACACACACACACACACACACACACACACACACACACACACACACCACACACACCACACACACACACCACACACACCACACACACCACACACACACACCATACACACACACCATACACACACACCACACACACACACCATACACACACACCATACACACACACCACACACACACCACACACACCACACACACACCACACACACACCACACACACACCACACACACACCACACACACCACACACACACCACACACACCACACACACACACCACACACACACACACACACACACACACACACACACACACACACACACACACACACACACACACACACACCACACACACCACACACACCACACACACCACACACACACACACACACACCACACATTCTAAGAGTGTAAAGAATCATTCAGAACTTTGTATACCACATATGTCAGGCCAATCCTGGAGTATGCAGCCCCAGCATGGAGTCCATATCTAGTCAAGGATAAGACTAAACTGGAAAAGGTTCAAAGGTTTGCCACCAGACTAGTACCCGAGCTGAGAGGTATGAGCTACGAGGAGAGACTACGGGAATTAAACCTCACTTCGCTGGAAGACAGAAGAGTTAGGGGGGACATGATCACCACATTAAAGATTCTGAAGGGGATTGATAGGGTAGATAAAGACAGTCTATTTAACACAAGGGGAACACGCACAAGGGGACACAGGTGGAAACTGAGTGCCCAAATGAG
>NC_091165.1:19685215-19697715 GCF_040958095.1 Procambarus clarkii
CAAAATGCCTCGTCCACCAGCTTAATTTGCATGTTTCTCTCGTGGAATAATCCCCTATTAGGTCAGCTTAGGTCAGATTAGATTTGATTAGGTCGCGTTAATTAGGGTAAATATATTACAAATGAAAGAGTGAAGAGGGTAAACAAAATATAGTGGAATCCAATCCAATCTGTAAGTGATCTGATTCCATCAATGGACTCTAGCTTGAGGTATATGTACTCTCCACCTCGGCCCTTTCATAACATCACAGGCTCGGTGACACATCATGATGTTCCACCACCAAAGAACACATTCTCCTCAAACATCTCTCTATATACCACCTGCGGGCCATTCATGCCCGTGCCACCTCTTGCGGTGGCTTAATCTTCATCAATCGATCATCCCTTACATAAGACAGCTGGCCACAGGCTCAAGGAACGACACACACACACACACACACACACACACACACACACACACACACACACACACACACACACACACACACACACACAGGGGGCCTCGTAGCCTGGTGGATAGGGCGCAGGACTCGTAATTCTGTGGCGCGGGTTCGATTCCCGCATGAGGCGGAAACAAATGGGCAAAGTTTCTTTCACCCTGAATGCCCCTGTTACCTAGCAGTAAATAGGTACCTGGGAGTTAGTCAGCTGTCACGGGCTGCTTCCTGGGGTGTGTGTGTGTGTGTGGTGTGAAAAAAAAATAGTAGTTAGTAAACAGTTGATTGACAGTTGAGAGGCGGCCGAAAGAGCAAAGCTCAACCCCCTCAAGCACAACTAGGTGAATACAACTAGGTGAATACACACACACACACACTCACACTCAGACCAGTGTCCCTAACCTGCATACCATGCAAGCTGATGGAGAAGATTGTGCGAAGAAAGCTAGTGGAGCACCTGGAGCGAAAGAACTTTGTAACACAGCATCAACATGGATTCAGGGATGGCAGGTCCTGCCTCACAGGGTTACTTGAATTCTACGACCAGGCAACAAAAATAAGGCAAGAAAGAGAAGGGTGGGCAGACTGCATATTTTTGGATTGTCAGAAAGCCTTTGACACAGTGCCACACAAGAGGCTAGTGAAAAAACTGGAGATGCAGGCTGGAGTGAAAGGGAAGGTACTCCGTTGGATACAGGAGTACCTAAGTAACAGGAGACAACGAGTCAGTGTGAGGGGTGAGGTCTCAGATTGGCGAGACGTTACGAGTGGAGTACCGCAGGGGTCAGTCCTTGGACCTATACTGTTTCTGATATATGTAAATGATCTTCCAGAGGGTATAGAATCGTTTCTCTTAATGTTTGCCGATGATGCAAAAATTATGAGGAGGATTGAAACTGAGGACGATAGTAGGAGGCTACAAGATGACCTAGACAGACTGAGTGAATGGTCCAACAAATGGCTGTTGAAGTTCAACCCGAGTAAATGCAAAGTAATGAAACTAGGTGGTGGAAATAGGAGGCCAAACACAGGATACAGAATAGGAGATGAAGTACTTAATGAAACGAACAGAGAGAAAGATCTAGGAGTTGATATCACACCAAACCTGTCTCCTGAAGCCCACATAAAAATAACGTCTGCGGCATATGCGAGGCTGGCTGACATCAGAACAGCGTTCAGGAACCTGTGTAAGGAATCATTCAGAATCTTGTACACCACATATGTAAGACCAATCCTGGAGTATGCGGCCCCAGCATGGAGCCCGTACCTTGTCAAGCACAAGACGAAGCTGGAAAAAGTCCAAAGGTATGCCACTAGACTAGTCCCAGAACTAAGAGGCATGAGTTACGAGGAAAGGCTGCGGGAAATGCACCTTACGACACTGGAAGACAGAAGAGTAAGGGGAGACATGATCACAACCTACAAAATCCTCAGAGGAATCGACCGGGTAAACAAGGATAAACTATTCAACACTGGTGGGACGCGAACAAGGGGACACAGGTGGAAACTGAGTACCCACATGAGCCACAGAGACGTTAGAAGGAACTTTTTCAGTGTCAGAGTAGTTAAAGGATGGAATGCACTAGGCAGTGATGTGGTGGAGGCTGACTCCATACACAGTTTTAAATGTAGATATGATAGAGCCCAGTAGGCTCAGGAACCTGTACACCAGTTGATTGACAGTTGAGAGGCGGGACCAAAGAGCCAAAGCTCAACCCCCGCAAGCACAAATAGGTGAGTACAACTAGGTGAGTACACTCACTGTACGACAACATACTTGAGCATCTCGACCACAACAGCCAAACTCAGAATGATGTATACAAAAAATAGTGTTTAAATTAAGTTGTCTTTTACAGGTAAAAAAAAAATATTAGAAAAATAAAAAAAATCTGATGATTTTCTACCAAAAATATTTAGTGCAGTCAAAGTGTAATATATGATTTACAACAAAAATTACTAGTGTTAAAACTAAACTGAAATAGAGGATTAAAAAAATCAAAACACTAAATAATTATTAGTTAAACTAAACTGAAATTCAATGATATAAAAAAAAAAAAAACATAAATCAATCAATACAGAAGTAGGAGTTTACAAATTGTTAAGAACAGTAGGAGACAACGTCGTGCCTCCTTGTAATGGTCACCCTATTGGAGGGGGGGAGGGGGGGAGGTGGGGGGGGGGGGGGGGGGGTGGGGGGGGGAGAGAAGGACCCCCCAATGATATATGCCCAAACTTTCGCGACTTTGAATAATGCATTTACAAAGTGGGTCACCCTATTGGAAGAGGGGAGGGGGGGAGGTGGGGGGGGGGAGAGATGGACCCCCCAATGATATATGCCCAAACTTTCGCGACTTTGAATAATGCATTTACAAAGTGGGTCACCCTATTGGAAGAGGGGAGGGGGGGAGGTGGGGGGGGGGGGGAGAGATGGACCCCCCAATGATATATGCCCAAACTTTCGCGACTTTGAATAATGCATTTACAAAGTGGAGCAACACGAAGTCTCCTTCACAACTGCAATTTAACGTAAGCCATCCCAGCGATGGCCTGGAATATCCATATTTACGAGACTCAAACTCCAAGTCTTTGACCCACAGCTACAGCCCCGCCGCTCCTGTGCCAAGTAAGTCCACTACGAGCTCACCATATCCCGTGCTACTTGTCCTGCTCCTGAGCCAGTAAGTTCACTACGAACTCACCATATCCGGTGCTACTTGCCCTGCTCCTGAGCCAGGCAAGTCCACTACGGGCTCGCCCTATCCCGTGCTACTTAGGAACGTTTTGCTCCATGTTGCTGAATCTAAAACCACCATGTCGGAAGTAATTCTTTCATCCTCGAAGAGTCATGAGCTTCTGTAACGACGAGCTCTGAACGGTACACCCCGGTACATGGTACACCAACCTGGTGAACGGTACACCAACCTGGTGAACGGTACACCAACCTGGTGAACGGTACACTCAGGTACATGGTACACCAACCTGGTGAACGGTACACTCCGGTACATGGTACACCAACCTGGTGAACGGTACACCAACCTGGTGAACGGTACACCAACCTGGTGAACGGTACACTCAGGTACATGGTACACCAACCTGGTGAACGGTACTCCCCGGTACATGGTACACCAACCTGGTGAACGGTACACCCCGGTACATGGTACACCAACCTGGTGAACGGTACACAGGTACAAACAACAACAAGCACACCAGTCGGGGCTTAGAAAAAAACAAACAAGTGAGCAAAACAAACAAGTGAGCAAAACAAACAAGTGAGCAAAACAAACAAGTGAGCAAAACAAACAAGTGAGCAAAACAAACAAGTGAGCAAAACAAACAAGTGAGCAAAACAAACAAGTGAGCAAAACAAACAAGTGAGCAAAACAAACAAGTGAGCAAAACAAACAAGTGAGCAAAACAAACAAACAACCCACAAACAGAAAACATTCAGCACATTCAATTCATTGATTTGAGTCTGATAAAGACTAAGGTCATTGAACCTCTGGGAGAGGTTTGTGATATCTACTCGATTCCCACAACAGGAGGTTAGGTGAGCTGCTAGGTGAACAGGTGCATTAGGTGATAGGAAATACGCCTAATTATTTATGTCCCGCCCGGGATTCGATCCCGGAATTCTCGATTGAGAGTCAAGGACGAACCCGACTGTACTGATGCCACACTATGAAAAAGTTGATATAAAATAATGTACATCCTCACTCGACACACATGCTCACTCGACACACATGCTCACTCGACACACATGCTCACTCGACACACATGCTCACTCGACACACATGCTCACTCGACACACATGCTCACTCGACACACATGCTCACTCGACACACATGCTCACTCGACACACATGCTCACTCGACACACATGCTCACTCGACACACATGCTCACTCGACACACATGCTCACTCGACACACATGCTCACTCGACACACATGCTCACTCGACACACATGCTCACTCTACACACATGCTCACTCGACACACATGCTCACTCGACACACATGCTCACTCGACACACATGCTCACTCGACACACATGCTCACTCGACACACATGCTCACTCTACACACATGCTCACTCTACACACACGCTCACGCTACACACATGCTCACGCTACACACCCCTCAACACTACATATTCTCACTAAACCCATCCTCACTCAACTCACTCAAAATACTCAACACACGGAACACCACACAAAGCAACTAAAAACAAAACGAAGCGCGCTCGCACACACACAAAGGTGGACAACTGAGTACCTAAATGAGCCAAAGAGACGCTAAAAAAAAATGTATGTCAGAGTAGTACACAAATGTAAAGCATCGGACAGTGCTGTGGCTACGGCAGACTCCATATACACAGTCTCAAAAGTAGATATGACAGAGCCTAATAGGCTCAAAAACCGGTACCCCCAGTTGACTGGCAGTTGAGAAGCAGGACCAAAGAGCTGAAGCTCAACCTTCCCCGCAAGCCCAACTAGGCGAACACCAGACGACGACTGGGGCAAAGGAAGATGAATTGGAATGAGAGGGAGCGTGCGTGGGGACAGTAAGGGCCGGGCTACACCAGCCAGACGTCCTCCCTGCAACCACCTCAACCAAACTCTGGCGCCCAACTTTGCTAGCGAACGACGCAAGTTTTGGAGCAGCAAGGTAAGTGGGCCGGGTTTTCTGAGACACCAGGTTTCAGGAATTATGGAAGGCACGTAACTAAGACGGAACTATATGCAAGATACAAATAGAATATATATATATATATATATATATATATATATATATATATATATATATATATATATATATATATATATATATATATAATATAAAATGAGAGAGAGGGGGGGATATCTTTTTTTTCTTGTTTGTCTAGGATTGGAGGCCAGATGCTTAGGGGCTAGCCTGACCTAACTTTGCAAGGGGGACTAATCTAGGGTACGGGGCAAACACACGCCGATTTGGGTCGGTATAAGTTGAATGCTTAAACAAATATTAGCATTTATACACCCCCCATCCCCCACACCTTGAAATTTTCATTTGATAGACCAGGCCAATATCTAGCCCTGGAGACCTCGTCTCCCTAGTCCTCTGAGGACTTATTTGATCGACATTCCCCCCCCCCCTATCAATCTCCCCTACTGGAGTCCGGAACTTGACTGTCCTAGCTTAAATGTCCTAGTTATCCAGCCAATCTCTCTTGTGACCTTCTATATGGACCTGGCAACGGCTGATTGTATTAGATGTTGAATCATATGATTTAAACACATCCTGTGTGACTTATATTTCACGCTTAATTGCTTAATCTATTTCTAATCTGATCGCAGTCCTCCACAGCTTGGCGAGGAAGTGTAAGCTTACAAGTAGATCAAATCGTCGCTAATCCCCTTGAAGCGCACCGCATGCTCTCTCAAATGCCTGCATCTCGTAGCACAAGGTATTTTAACCATTCAGTATTCATATACTGGGAATGACTTAAGAGATTCTCCTGGCTAAAAATATGATATTTTGGTAATGCCATCACACAGCTGCTCTTGAAGTGATTGGAGGAGTTCATCTCCTCCTTCAATTCATTATATTTGTTTTCGACCTGTACTCCAAAGGAACACTTTGAACTCCAAATGAATTCTCTGTACTCCAATGGATTCTCTGAAGGGGTAAGGGATTACTCTGAAGGTATTCAGAAGGGGAAGCATACATATGCTTCATCTTTAATCAGAGATGTAAGCTAGCTAAGCAACTAAGTGCAGGGGCATGGAGAAACTATAAAAATATTAGGATACTAGAGAGCAGAGAAAGATGCCAGAGCGCCAGGAATGAATACGTCAGGGTGAGAAGAGAGGCAGAAGGGCAATATGAAAACGACATAGCCAGCAAAGCAAAGACTCAACCTAAATTACTGCACAGCCACATCAGGATGAAAACATCAGTGAAGGAACAGGTAATAAAACTGAGGTTGGGGGGCAGAAAGATTCACCTCAAACGACAAGGAAGTGTGTAAGGAACTCAATACGAAATTCCAGGAGGTTTTCACATTAGACCAAGGGGGACGTTCCAGAGATAAGAGAGGAAATAGTTAACCCGGCACCACTGGAAGAGTTTGAGATTACCAGCGGGGAAGTAAGAAAGTGTTTACTAGAGTTGGATGTGACAAAGGCTATAGGCCCAGATTGAATCTCACCTTGGATACTAAAGGAAGGAGCAGAAGCACTGTGCCTGCCACTCTCCACAGTGTATAACAAATCACTGGTAACAGGAGAACTGCCAAAAGTTTGGAAGACGGCTAATGTAGTCCCGATAAACAAGAAAGGGGATAGACAGAGGCACTGAACTACAGGCCAGTGTCCCTAACTTTCATACTATGCAAGCTGATGGAGAAGATTGTGCGAAAAAGCTAGTGGAACATCTGGAGCGAAAGAAATTTGTAACACAACATCAGCATGGGTTTTGGGATGGCAAATCATGCATCACAGGATTAATTGAATCCTACGACCAGGCATCAAAAATCAGGAAAGAAAGAGAGGGGTGGGCAGACTGCGTATTTTTGGATTGCAAAAAAGCCTTTGACACAGTTCTACACAATACACTAGTGCACAAGCTGGAGATGCAGGCAGGAGTGAAAGGGAGGGTACTCCATTGGATTAGAGAGTACCATAGCAACAGAAGACAGCGAGTCACTGTGAGGGGGGCGAGGTCTCAGACTGGCGAAGTGTTACCAATGGAGTCCCGCAGGGTTCAGTCCTTGGACCTATACTGTTTCTGATAAATGTGAATAAGCTCCCAGAGGGAATAGACTCGTTCCTGCCAATGTTTGCTGATGATGCAAAAATTATGAGAAGAATTAAGTCAGAGGAAGATAGTATGAGGCGACAAGATGATGTAGATAAACTGAATGAATGGTCCAAAAAATGGCTACTACAGTTCAACCCGAGCAAATGTAAGGTAATGAAACTAGGCAGTGGACACAGGAGGCCAGAAACAGGACACCGAATGGAAGATGAAGTCCTCCATGAAACGGACAGAGAAAAATGTAGGAATTGATTCACACCAAACCTGTCTCCTGAAGCCCACATAAACAGAATAACATAGGCGGCGTATGCGAGGCTTGCTAACATCAGAACTGCATTCAGGAACCTGTGTAAGAAATCATTTAGAACCTTGTATACCTCATATGTAAGACCTATCCTAGAGTATGCGGCCCCAGCATGGAGCCCGTACCTTGTCTAGCATAACACAAAGCTTGAAAAATTTCGAAGGTATGCCACTAGGCTAGTCCCAGAACTAAGAGGCATGAGTTACGAAGAAAGGCTGCATGAAATGAACCTAACGTCTCTGGAAGATAGGAGAGCTCGGGAAGACATGATCACTACCTATAAAATTCTAAGAGGAATCGACAGGGTAGATAAAATTAAATTGTTCAACATGGGGGGTACTCGAGCGAAGTTACACAGGTGAAAACGTAGTATCCTCATGAGCCACAGGGACGTTAGAAAGAACTTTTTCAGTGTCAGAGTAGTTTACAGGTGGAATGCATTAGGCAGTGATGTGGTGGAGGCTGACTCCATACACAGTTTGAAATGTAGATATGATAAAGCCCAGTAGGCTCAGGAATCTGTACACGAGTTAATTGACAGTTGAGAGGCGGGACCAAAGAGCCAGAGCTCAATCCCCAGAAACACAACTAGGTGAGTACATATACAGCATGTATTCAGACGGGGAAGCATACATATACAGCCTGCATTCAAAAGGGGAAGCATACATTTACAGCCTGCATTCAGAAGGGGAAGCATACATTTACAGCATGCATTCAGAAGGTTCACGTTATTCGTGAAGAACTTATAGATCATGTGTTTTGGCCTGGCTACCAAAATGTTCTATCGTCCAAAGAAATAATCTGAACGGTGAAGCAATATATCTACATTGTACTCAGAAGTAATGCTCTGTTCTCCACAGGATACTTTGTATAAAAGTCTTCAGATATACTCTATTATTCTAACGTATAGACTGTATATACCCCTCTAGGCACACACTGTATTATAATGGGTGTCTACCTCTTTTTTTTCATTTTACGTTCATATATGTTCATATATTTTTAATCATATATGTTCATATATATTTTTATCATGTTCATATTTATTTATCATATATGTTCATATATTTTGTTCATTATTACATCCATGTACTTATTAACTTGTTCATTTATTCATTCATTAGTTAATTTAATATTTCAATCAGATATTGATTCATTGTCTTTGAAGTGTTCTTCCTGACAACCAGTTTGTTCTATTCAGTTGACCAAAAGTTGACAATTTCTGTGCAGAAGCGTTCATCTCTTCCATTCTGGGTACTCCTTGCTTCCTCCTTACTATTTCTCCTCATTCTGCTAGAACTCTTCCCTACTCACTCCTCTTCCTCACTGCTATTCCTCTTCCTCATTGCTATTCCTCTTCCTCATCAAAACTCTTCTCACTGTCCTCCCAATCGACCTAAGCGCTCTTCTCATAGTTCTTTTTCTCTGCAACACACAAAGGCAACGAATGGAAAAGTTAAGTACTGCATACATTTACAGGAAGACTGGACAACTTTCAGAAATGGCCAGACAAATGGCTGTAAGAGTTAAAATCCCAAAGAGTGCAAGGTAATTGAGATACGAAAGGGACAAAACTATTTTGAAACGTGTGTATAATTTTACAACTTACGCAAGAGACACACACACACACACACGTGGTAACATCAGCAGCATGTGGGAAGCTAGCAAACATTGAGCATATAACATTAAATAGGGACCCCCTTCCAAGACATACAAAATTAAATAAGAACCCCTTTCAAAACTATATATCCTAAAAGTCCAGATGTACAGTGAGCAGCACCGGCCTGAAACCCGCACCTCGTGAAAATTGAAAATGAAAAGGTTTGCAAAAGGATTAGTGTCAGAGCTAAGGAGAGGGGGGGGGGTAAAGCTACTAGAACGCGTTAAAGGAACTTTAACGCGTTCTCGTAGATCAAAGGAACCTCGCAACCCTAGAGAAGAGAAGAGAGTGGATATGATCACAGCATGTAAGATACTGAGAGGAATAGATGTGGAGGACATAGGCAGCCTCGTTAAATTTAGGAAACATAGGATGAGAGAACTTTGTGGAAACTTGAAATGTAAATGAATCGAAAATATATACAATGACTCATACCCTTTACGGATGGTCAGTAAGTGGAACTCATTGGAAGTCGAAGTGGTAGAAGCCGCCTCCATGTACGGCTTGAAGGCCAGACTCGAGAAAGAATTCGACCGACAGGAAAGTTACATTCTTACGGAACATGTACAACATCTTACAGTCGTAACTGTATCTTCTCAAGCATGATTTTTGTCCTCTCAATTCACGCTACTTTAACGTTGAAAATTTTTCCCTCCCAGTTGCTATATTGTACTCAACCTGGTTACCCTTCACCGTGTTTTTTTTTTTTTTCTTTTACACTGGGTTCAGGAACAGACTACTGATGACTCCTGTTAGCAGACCGAGAGCTTTCTCTTTCCTTAGCTCATGGTAAGTCTTACCTACCAGTTTCCCTGGAATGACATACTATTTCCCTGGAACACGACATATTAATATATGTTAATATTATTTCCCTGGAACACGACAATCGACTTGAGAATGGTCCAGGACGGACCGAAACGTCGTCGTCCCTTCACCTTGTAGTGTGTGGTCTGGTCAACATACTTTAGCCACGTTATTGTGACTCATCACCTGCACGACATATTAGTTTTTAACATCCACGTAACCTATCACTGCTGGGTAAATAGAGGCGTACAGTTAAGGATTGGCAGCTAGTCAACCTTCCCGCGGCCGGAATACGAACCTAGGTCTAATCGCTTGCGAAGCGAGTGTTACCACTGTGCCACAACCGACTGGGTTGACAACTGAGTGGACAGCGCTTCGAATTCGTAGTCCTGAGGTTCCGGATTCGATCCCCGGTGGAGGCGGAAACAAATGGGCAGAGTTTTATCACCCTGATGCATCTGTTCATCTAGCAGTAAATAAGTATCTGGGAGTTAGAAAGCTGCTACTGGCTGCTTCCTAGGGGTTATCTTGAAGTTATCTTGAGATGATTTCGGGGCTTTAGTGTCCCCGCGGCCCGGTCCTCGACCAGGCCTCCACCCCCAAGAAGCCGCCCGTGACAGCTGACTAACACCCAGGTACCTATTTTACTGCTAGGTAACAGGGGCATAGGGTGAAAGAAACTCTGCCCATTGTTTCTCGCCGGCGCCTGGGATCGAACCCAGGACCACAGGATCATAAGCCCAGCGTGCTGTCCGCTCGGCCGACCGGCTCCCCTCCCCTCCCCGACCGGGGTGTGTAACAAAAGGGAGGTGTGACCGAGGACCGGGCCGCGGGGACACTAAAGCCCCGAAATCATATCAAGATAACCTCAAGATAACCACGGCGCTACCAGCGACTGTACGTGAAATTTGTATCAGCGATACGGGTCAATATTTAACCGCTGTGTATCGCCTTTTTCACTACTGGGAATACAGTTGCCATTTTCAAGAATTGGGTGTGATCTTTCTCGCATGTTTTAACGGTAACTTTAGTTAGCGGGTGTTGAAGTACCTCTCGGCCTCCTTCAGCAGCCACTGCGATATTAAGTCCGGTTTTATTTGTCGTATCCTGTTCCTCCAGGTGTATGTGTTTACCTCATCTACCGGTGAGGTAGATGTGTCATAGTGGTTCATAGTGTGTCATAGTGTTTCTCCAGACTGCCAACTCTCAATGTTGTAGTCTTTCTCCTCCTCCTCCTCCTCCTCCTCCTACGCCTCCTCCTACTCCTCTTTCTCCTGTTCCTTCTCCTGCTCTTCTCCTCCTCGCTCCTCCTCGCTGCCCTTCTTACATCCCTCCTGACAGCAATAATATTTGTGACACAACTCTCTCACTCAAGCCCTACTTTAAGGGGACCGGAGCTCTCAAACTCTGGGGGAATTTTACGAGTGAATAGTAAGGAACAAAATTCCCTCCTCTAGTGTCTATATTATGAGGAGATTGTCGGAGCTCTCACACTCGCAGCTCGCTCACTGACGGCTCCATTAGGAGGGAGGGAGGGAAAGGGAATTTACTCATTAAATCCCGCATAACATTATCCAGTCGCAGCTTCTCTGATTCTTCAGTTATCTGGGCGAAAAATTTCTCCTCCGCATTCATTCCAATTTGTCCGCAGTGTTTACATTTAATTATCTCGAGGGCCACCGCGTGTTTGCTACAAACAAGATGTCATGGGCTCTTATTTTTACCCCCTTCTAAGGGATCGCCCTTTTTTCCCCACTTCTAAGGGAATGTCTCTTTTTTTTCCCTCCAAATTTCTATTTAACTCGGTTCATTAGGGATGTTCTTGAAGGCAAGAAGTTGACCGGTTGTTTCAGTTTGTGTATGACTGAGGTATGGCGAACATTTCTGCTCTCTCTCTCTCTCTCTCGTTAATTTGTGGGACAACTTTACTCTTGCTCTAGACATTGTCCCAGGTAGAGCAGAGTCCCTCTTAATAAAACCATCACTAGGGAGGGGATGGTTTTCCTGGGATAGGCTCTGTACCTAGAAAAGGAGTTTGCCAGAAATAGTTAGCATCACCACTATCCTGATATCCAAGCCCACCAGCAACCACCACTATCCTGATATCCAAGCTCACCAGCAACCACCACTATCCTGATATCCAAGCCCACCAGCAACCACCACTATCCTGATATCCAAGCCCACCAGCAACCACCACTATCCTGATATCCAAGCCCACCAGCAACCACCACTATCCTGATATCCAAGCTCACCAGCAACCACCACTATCCTGATATCCAAGTCCACCTCCAACACCACGAAAACTCTGCTGATATACTAAAGATTTCCCCAGAAATGAACTTTAATAAATCTATTCATAAGAAAATTCATATATAAAACATAAAATACAATCATCCAAATTTGCAAAAAAAAGTATTCACCCAACCAACGAGGTCGTAGAAGACACTTTTTTTTTCGCAGCATGATAAATGATAAATCTAACATTCACAGAACCTAGGTTTTGAGAG